>NC_057795.1:586361226-586418644 GCF_018294505.1 Triticum aestivum
CACCACATAAAGGGCTTTAAAAGAAATGCCACAGTCGGGCGTCTGAGCGACACCACATAAAGGGCTTTAAAAGAAATGCCACAGTCGGGTGTCTGAGCGACACCACATAAAGGGCTTTAAAAGAAATGCCACAGTCGGGCGTCTGAGCGACGCCACATAAAGGGCTTTAAAATAAACAAACATAGTGAATATCCCGGAGGTAGAACCATCCCAGAGATACTCGATAATAACAATAATATCACGGGTTAGTCAACAATAATAATAATCATAGTTATCACAAGTCACGAGTAGCAATTCCATTCCTGGTTAACAGTTTCACCTCCGAAGACCGACACTAAGGCCAACACTTGACCCATCCCAGACTGTAATCCTTAACCATGGACACGACTATTCGAATAGATTTAATCTCTGCAGAGGGTGTACTCTTTACCCACGAGTAACGGATTTCTTTAGCCCATCGGGACTAATTCCGTCTACGGTCTTTTTGTTGAAAACCACCTAACTTGCACACACCAGCTTATCTCACACATGTCTGGAATCACCCACGACACCTGTTAAGCAAACTCTAAGTGGGGAGGCTACAACCTCGCGTAGCATGGGATCAAATTTATATCGCGGGCTCTAAGGGGTGGCCTCCCCTCTCGGTCCCAACCGGAAACACCCATGCCCCCGGACCAGGTGGCCTTCCTACCAGCTACAACCGGTATCTTCCACCATGGCCTCTCTGTACAGTGTGTGCTAAAAATAGGTTGACAACTTACTGAACCGTACTCTACTTGCTATAGAGACGAGTGGTAGTACGAAACAAGTATGGGGGTTAGTGGCACAAGACTCGATCTACGGTCGACTCAGGAGGTTTAAGTGTTCCCTGCATGATTAGCATGACGAATATAATTCATTCAACAGAGTCACCGCTCATATCACCTTGCCATGCCATACCAGACATAACCATCCCGACGGAGACCGGCGACCAACTCATGCCTACCCAAGGCAGAGGTTTTCCCAGGTTCCTGCCGGTATGCATGCAAGGCACATGAGGGTGATTATTATCACAAGTGTGTCCATTTCCAACAACATGGAAATCAATAACATGCACCCATGCATATGATCATATCACATGAAATAACAAGTTTCTCCAAAGTGAGGTGATGTTATGAACGTGTCATCGAACACACAAAAATATTAGGCCGGGGTTCAGAATGCTTGCCTTCAATGTGTGGAAAGGCAGGGTGCACTCCAAAACTTGAAACTATTCTCCTCTCTTCAAAAATCCTATTTTAGCAATATAAAAGAATTAACACACAAAATAAAAACAACACCAAAAGTTGTTCTGAAATTTTTTCAAATAAATCTTAAAATAAACTAGATGAAATTTGAGAGAGGTAGGGAAAAGAATCAGTTCATTTGGACTTATATTTAAAAAGTTATAGCCAGTCAAAGATTTGGTCAAATCTGTTTTTAAAATAAAACAGAAAAGAAAACGTTTCAAACGAGATTACGCTTTCCATGCAGAGGAGGCATACTTGAGGCTTTACGCCTCCACTTAACCACGTGGACCGGCGCTGGGTCTTTGACGGTGGGCCCGCCTGGCCCACTGGTCAGGTTTGACCAGTCGCCCGCGTCGTCTCCCTCCTCTGCCCGAGTGGAGCGGGGCTCCCGCGATCATCACCGGCGAACGGTGGCTCCGTTCGGAAAGCTGAGGCCACCAGCGGATTCAGGGGGCCGAGGTGGTCACTCCGGTAGTCGTAGGGTCGTCGGAGGTGGAGGAAATCGCCGGCGGCGAGCTCCGCGGCGGAGGGAAGCTTCGGTGGTAAAGTGGTTTTGAGGCGGCGGTGGTTCCCGATCAAAATCGAGTAGGGGGAAGGGTTCACAGGAGGATGAGGAAGTTTCTGGCGAAGAGAATGGAGAGGCGGAGGTACTGGAGGTGCCGGATTGGCCGGGGCGGTGGCGGCGGCAGGAGTTGCCGGAGATGAGGAAGAAAGCTCTCCTGGGTTGATTGGCGAGCTGGGAAAGCGTCATTGGGATGGCCTGAGGTTGCCCGTGTGCGGGAATGGCCCGGGGCGTCCATTTATAAGCGAGGCAAGGCGGTTCCGCGGCAGCCGTGGATAAGCTTCCAGCGAACCGACGTTCTGTAGCAGCAGGGCATCGTGGCGGCGACGAGCGCTAGAGGACATGGCCGCGGATGAGCTCGCGCTGCTCCAGGGGCCAGGTGGCGAGCGGGAGGGGTTTGGGCGGCGCTACCCGTGGCTGGAGCCACTGCAGACGCCGGAGTGCCGCCAAGAACGCCCTGGCGGCGGCGCTGTAGTGTGCCAGGGTGGTTTGGCGCGATGCTGCGAGGCGGGGAGTGGGTGGCGAGGTGCTGCCGTGTGGGCCAAAGCCAGGGGGCCAGCGTGTCGGCTCGGGCGCACGGGTCGTGCAATACGCGCGCTCTGGGCGCGTCCCATGCATGCACTGAGTGTGCTCGACGAAGTGCCAGAGCATGCTAGAGGTCGCGGTTGAGGCTGGGGGTTAACAGGTCTAGTTTTGGGCTTGCAAGGAGATAAGTGGACAAGCTGGTTTGGTCAGGGGATCAGGTTCACAGTGCAATGCCAAAACTTATGTCAAAACAGATCATGCCCGTAGGGTGTTTGACAAAATGCTAAGGGCACTTACGCAGGTCTTGGAGTGGCCAAAAACTCCAGATGGTGGTCTCTTTAGATGTACAAGAGGGTGGTGAGGTTAGTTGGCCAAAAGCAGAAACTTGCTAGTGTAATTTTTGCAAAACTACAATTCTGGACAGGAAATAAATAGCATTATTTCATGAACCAAAAATGATCCAAAAGGTGCATGCTCCTGGACTTAAGGGTTTAACATGGAGGACTACAAGTAGGAGAAATAATCAAGGGTTAAAGAGCAAATGAAAATATGGTTGCTGTACAAACCATCAAGTTGGTCCAGAATGGAAATGAGGTTGATTCACTCAATATTTTTAAAGAACAGCACTAGGTTTTTGCATAATGTGGAATCTTAGGCCATTACCATCATCCCATAATTTTGGTGGAGGCTAGAAAGAATTATTTAAAGGAGTTGTAGTGCAACATGCACTCTGGACCAGAGAAGAAAAATTGAGTGTAGGGCTCAAAGTATTTCATGAATGAAATATATTTTTGCATAAAAGTGATTTAAAAACATCACATGACATCTCCAAATTTTTGTGGAAATTTCAAGTGAATCTATCAAATGGTTGTAGTTCAAATATGGCCATTTAACCTTGAAAAACTATTTCCAAGAAAGTAAAGATCAAGCAATTAAATTAGTTAATTAGTTACACTGATAAAAGGAAAGTTTTTCTTGAGAGGTTAAACAAGTCCAATAACATATTTGAAAAGTTTTCTCTTTGGGAAAAACTCATCATGACAGCGAAGGAAATGATTTAAAAATCAAAATGGAGCTCAGAAATCCAAAGTTTTTAATTCTTGGAAATAAAAATTAAATCATTAAAACAAGGCCAAATTTTTGGGGTGTCACAGCGCTGCTGGCCACGGCTCGTCCTTGTTGGCGATGCCGACGAGACTCCGGATGGTGGATCTCTACTCATCGAGCTTCTCCGCAGCAGGAGGAAAATCAAGGAGCAGTTGCGCGCGCGCGCCAAAGCTTCTGCGGGCGTAGGTGGCGGTGAAAGCTGTGTGGATCGTGATGTGCTCTGACCTCTAACTATGATAGAGGGAGCTCTATCACGGTCCCGCAGTCGTATGCCATTTTCGTCAGTGCTCCGGCGTACATGTTGGCCTTCTTCGTCCCGCGAATGGTGCGCAGGGCTCTTTCCACGGCGGCGCCCGGGGTCACCAACGTGGTGACGTTGCTTGTCGCGCACAACTTGAGAGAAGCGCCCTGTGGGTGCCGGCGTATGTGTCTTAGACGGCGTCGCGTCGCCGTCCGATGGCACGGCGACGCCCCTGGATGGCCCCGCGCCGCCTGCAAGGGGCCAAACTCTGTCTCTGGATGCGGTGCGGACGAGGCCGCTCACCAAGCTCTGGCTGCCAGAGCGAAGCAGATGTTCGTGGGCCGCCCCGTGGGTTCTGTCCGCGACGGGACCGCTACCCGCCCGTGCTGGCACGGGCAGCCCGGCTCCAGATGAGCCGACCACTGTTGTCGTCTTCTTCTTGGGAGCCATGACGATGAAGAACTGCTAAACTAAACGCTAGACCAGATTCTCACAATTGCGCCCTTGCCCCTACCTAGCGCGCCAAAGACGTCGGTGGAAACGACACGTATGGGATCACAGGGATCCCTACTACGGTTGCGGGGCACGGAGTCGTGCGGAGAGCAGGACCAGCAATCAGCACAAGCACACGGGTCATTTACCCAGGTTTGGGCCGCAAGGAAGCGAAACAACCTAGTCCTGCTTTAGTGTATATCTGAGTGTTCTTGGAGTTCTTGAGCTAGCTACCATGAGTGTAACTTGTCCAAGGGTCCGAATCCTTCTCCTGGATGCCTCGGGCCTCCTTTTATAGTCAAGGGGATCACCACAGGGGCACAAAGGAGGTGGCGTCGGTGTATTGTGGCTAAGCTTATCGCTAGCCATTACGGGACAAGACGCATTTAAGGCGCCCCCTTAGGTGACCCTCACTTTATCGGGGATGGAGACTAACCCCCATCTCGTCCGTCGCCGCTCCACCCCACTCCGACACGCATCCAGGCCAGCGGGGCGCATGGTGCCATGTAAGCTGGCAGGCAGCTGAGGTGGCATGGTGGTAAGGTCTTCACGAAGATCTGCATGCAACCATGTAGGCGTCGCTGAGTTGGCCTTGAGGCCTTCTGTTGACATGCAGGTGCATGCCTAGCTGGCGGGCTGGCATCTGCATGGAAGCAGTGGTGGAAACTTGGCGGGCGTGGGCCTGGCTGTGGCCCCACGGATATCCTCGGCAAGGGCCTTGACGGGGCCCCGGTAAGGGTCTTGCCGTGATGTCGTGGTCGTCCCCGGCAAGGATCTTGCCAGGGGTCTTGTGGATTTCCTTGACAAGGATTCTGCCGAGGGTCGTCGTCTTCTAATCCTCATTTAACTCTGCATGCCATCATGAAGGCGCCTCCTGAGCCTTGTCCCCAACGTGATTGGTCGGTGGTGTTGGAGTCCTTGAGGCTCGAGGATGGCACACTTCGCTGGCACAGGACTGGGCAAGTTGCCCCGCAAGGCTCCTACCAGAGCTGCGGAGGCTGCCCTGGCAAGGATCTTGATGGGGAGAACCACCTTGCCCTCTTGGCCTTCTGGTCCTGGCATTCCTCTGACCGTTCTACGGCTTTAACTCCTCCCTCTTCCCTGCTTAGTGTGGTCGTGGGCGCGGCTCTGACTTGCGGTGCACTTAGTAAGGGGTACAAAGTAGTGCCCCTCCTTTAGTACACCGACAATGCTGCCTGGATATATGTTGCTCTGGGCAACCATACCTCCCTCACCACTCTATGCGTCTGTGGAGGTACATCGTACTGGTGTGCCCACTGTCCGAATGGGCCTCCCATGTTCTTATTGCCACTTTTTGGCTGTTAGTATAACGCCAGCAGTCAAGTCAAGCAATGCTACTGCTAAAGTGATGCCACATTTAACTAATGCCGCACTCAGTCTAATGCCACCGATAAATTTAAGCAATGCCATTTAATGTCACTAGATTATTTCAGGTTTAGCTATTGATTGTGGATGTATTAAAAACTTTTCAGCTATGGCATTCTAATGTTGTCGCATGGCCAGTATACTAATGATGAAACTTGTTACTACCTTCAGACTATTGCACTGTTAATGCTTATAGATTACATACCTCACTTTCATGAGATAAGTTAAATTTTTTGTACAGTGTCACCAAAATGCCAAGGCGCTGATGTCATTTTATTTTGGTTAAACTGCACAAAAAATTATGAAGAGAAGAGGAAAGGTCAAGAGTGGGCACCTCCTCCTCCGGTTGTTCTCTTGATTCGTTCGATCAAGTTTTTATGTTTGGTCGATTATCAAGATTAGGAAAGCAATTTTTAAGGTCCCCACGAGTTTGAAATGATATTTACCTTGGAGGTACATGGTTTGCAATTTTCTTATACTGTCATTAGTTAATAATGCTAGTTACCTTCACACTTTTGTATTTCGTTTAATGCTCATGCACAGCTAGTATACCAAAGCTGAAACTTGTTACCTTTACATTTTGTATTGTTAATTCTTATAGAAATCTTCCAGTGCTAGAGTTTATTGAAATCTGTTCAGTAAAACCATTGTACTGTACCACTGGATTAGTGTATATTTGTAGTATTCAAATGGTGTTGCATTAGCGTATGGACATAAATAAAGTGTGGCAAGCTTTCCCAGATATTTGCTCAAGAAAACTACTACATGTTTTTCTAAATACTAGACATTTGGGTACTTTAAATTGAACTGTGAAAACGTCCTATATTAAGGAACAGAGGGTGTAGAGTTCACTCAAATTATCCCGGTAAAGCTAGTCACACCTTTGTTAAAATTAATGTTCATTATGTTATCGGAGGAGGTCTGTATGTTTGTCTCTAATGCATGTCGACTACATACCTTACATCATGATGTAATCTTAAGTCATTTTCTTTTGTACAGTGTCACTGAATTGTCAAGGCGGTGATGGCATTTTATTTTTGTTGAACTGCATAAAATATGCTTAAAAGAAGAGGAAAGGTCAGGAGTCGATCATTCTTTCCGAAAGAACTATATATGCCTTTCTGACATCAGCCGTTGTTGCCTTATTTATACCTTCAAACAGGTGGTTAGATACAGTCTTGCTGCCTTTTCCCATTAAGAAATTAGAACGCTTATATTTGTGAGTCTATGCTTCAACTAGTGTCATTTTTACAGTAATCGCACTTTCAATATCTATGCAAACAGGGATGCTCGATTTTAGTGGAAGTGCACAAAGAGTCCAACAGGTTCAACATTAGGAGCATGTTTTCTTCCAAACCTTTATATCCAATTGGAAGGTACATGGTTTGCTACTATCTTGCTACTCTTTTTGTACTATCATTAGATAGTAATACTAGTGGTTTGCATGTGAATTTATTGGCATGGTGGACCTACATTGGAGGTGCAGGACGGGATTCAATGATTGGATGCTTAATTTCGGTTGTATCGATTTCACCTCTTCCATCACTGCGAACATGGATATCCTTGTTCTGATGAAGAATAGGCCCTATATATCCACTCTGAACCAGCAAATCAATTCAGTACCAAATTGTCCATTGCAAAACATGACAGATGCTAAGCCGAAGAGACATGTTTAAACCGAAAATACAAGGTGGGTTATATGTTTGCTAGCTCCTTGACATTTGTGTAGACAGAGATGTTTGCCCATTGCTATTTGGCAAACAAACAAAGTGACCGCAATTTTGGTTGAACTGCTCAAGAGAATAGTGTAGTCACTACATACAGTGCCATTTGAAAATAGACACAAAAAGATTGGATAGTCACTTCATGGACTGCAGAAAAGTAGTACTGTACAATTTATTGGCCAACACAAGGTGCTTCATTTTCTTTGGTCTGATTATACAATTTATTGCCTAAGTTAAAGTTTGTATTCCAAAAATAGTCTCGCCGTGTGATCAAGAGAAGACCAAATCATATTGCAGTGGATGTTCCATCATCATGTGTGGTTCATTCTCATGGTTCTAGCTGTTGGTGAAACCACTTATGTTTGCAAGAGGAATTGTAGACTTCACAAACAAATTTGTCTTTCAGTTTGTACTGAATGTTGGTCAAGAGAAGCATCCATGTTAGTAGGAAGAACAAATGTTTTTTCTAGAACTTTGCTTTTGGAGCTACATATTTGTATATGATCTGTGAATCATTGAGATGCATTAACATGTTGATCTTATGTATGAGAATCGTACTAGTTGGTTTTAGTTGCAACACAAGATCTGAAGTGGCTGATCTTTGCTTTTGGAGCAACATATTTGTATATGATATGTGAATCATTTGATATGCATTAACAGTTCCTTATTTATGTTCGCTCAGTGTTTAGAAGTTACTGATCGATCACTAGCTAGCCTACTAATGCACTCCTGGCAGTTCTAGTTGCGACGCAAGATCCGAAGTGATAGTTTTTTGACTAAAAATGCCTACCTCTAAAGAAACTGACAAGCTGCTCTGAAGAAAATGCCATGCAAATCTAAAGAAACTACCAGCAAAAACATTCGCAAATGCCTCATCTCCCAGCTAACGTTCATCAACTAATGCGATCGCACACGTGTACCATCCGACCTACTCGATCCTACATGTACACTATCTGACCTACTCGATCCTACACGGATAAATAGCGGATCACGCACATACTACCTTCTTTCCGGTTTGCAGGGCTCAATTCAAGAAACCACCTACTCGATCCTACACAAATAAATAGCAGATCACACACGTACTAGTACCTCCTTTCCGGTTTGCAGGGCTTAATTCAAAAATCTCACCAACCAAGGTACTCCCTCTATCCAGGTTTATTAGACCCGTGAGAAAAGCAGCAAGACCAAGGCATGGCAATAATTAACTACATGCAGAAGTTTAAGCCTAATTAATTCCGGCGATTTCAGTGGCTGCATGCGTGCCCTCGGCTACGACTTGTTGCATGCTGCTCCGCGTACTAGCTGTGCGGGATTCTGAGTGCCTACATGCAGCCGGCCATAATTAAGGCAGCTAACTAATGCGAAAAAAGATGCGCTTTAATTGTTGCGGGCCTTTTTAATCCGTGGAATCATTATTGACAAGGAGGGAGATGATTGGAGTGCACTTGTTTGACCATCACGCTGGCGTGCGTCCCAGCATGGACAGGACGGCACGGCACAGTCATAATTTCAGTTTTTCTAGTTTTCCATGGCAAGCTGGCGTGCTAAGACACGCCTTCTTATGCATTCAATTACGATGACTGTCATGGTGGGGAACGTAGTAATTTCAAAAAAATTCCTACGCACACACATGATCATGGTGATGCATAGCAACGAGAGGGGAGAGTGTGTCCAGGTACCCTCGTAGACCATAAGCAGAAGCGTTAGCACAACGCGTGTCGGGGAAACTGATCCTCGGACACCTATGGGGCCGGCGGACCAGGCCCCTTTCGGTTCGGCGGGGGGCGGAGATCGCACGAAGAGCAGATCGAGGCGAAACACACGAGCAGTTTACCCAGCTTCGGAGCTCTCGGAGAGATAACACTCCTACTGCTGCTTGTCTAATTAACTGTTGTTCTTGCTTGTGAGAGCTAAGGGTTTTCTAGCTTCGGAGTGAATCGCGCCTTTTTCCGTGGCCCGAACCCCCTCTACATTGCGCATGGGCCTCCTTTTATACGCTAAAGGGGTCACCGACAGGTGGCAACGCAGAGGAGGGTACAAACGTAAAAAGTGAGGTAGTTGATACAGTTACTTGTACAGTGCACCCTACCTAACCCTGACGGCAGGGGACAAGGGCATTAAATGCCTGTCTGAGTCGCCCGAACAGTGCAGAAAAGGACCATTAGGGGCGCCACCGTTCGCCACGGTGGCGATCTTGTCAGCTTCAGATGCCACTACGCACCGCTGACTTCACAGCCTCCCGCCACGCGCGCCTGGAGAGGCCCCCAGAGCGACATGTTGGTGGATGTGCTGGAGCGTGGGCACAGAGTGGCCGCCTGCTGCGGCAAGCGCCTTGCCGCTGTTGTTATCTTGTCGGGCCCAGAAGCTCGTCGCTCACCGGGCCTCGGGGTACCTTGTTTAGTCTTCCCGGCAAGCTCCTCTTGCCGGGGCCTTGTTGCCTTGCCGGAGCGCGTGGCGCGTCGCGGCAAGTTCCTTGGAGTGCCTTGGTTGGTCTTCCCGACAAGCTCCTCTTGCCGGGGTCTTGTCTCCTTAGCTTAAATACTTTGTTCTTGGATGGCTCCAAGGGAACCTTGGTGGATTTTGGCGTTCGCCTGGCAAGCCTTGCCGCGGGGTGCTGCAACTGCCCATGCACAAGTTCGGGGTACTAGGGAACCCCTATTCTAGTACACCGACAGGAGCCCCCGGGCCTGGGCCAGACACGGTCCCGAGCGCTGTTGGGCCAGGCCCAAGTCAGGGCACGGGCACACGCGGACCGGGCCACACCGAATCTTGCTCCGTATCCACCGCGCTCTCCCATAACGGCACGCGTTGAATGCGGCATCGTGGGAGAGATCGTGGGTGGTTGTTTATTCGGAAGGCCGAAACGTCCGCCCCGTCCCTCTTTATAAGCAGAGGAAACAAGGGTAGTCCGCCCCCCATTGCCACCAGCATCACCACGCCGTCGACCTTCCTCACCACCTCCGCCATGGCCCCGAAAGCCGACAAAGGAAAGGGCGTGAAGTCGGCCGAGGCGCAGCGGCTCACGGCGCTGCGTAAGGAGCGGGCGGTCTTCTCCCCTCAGCTCGGCGTGCAGGAGTTGAGGGAGTACTTCTACCTCTTTTGGGCGACGGAGACGCGTGCGCATCCGCGCACGAGGGTACTCCCGGCCGCTGCTTCGGAGTTGGCTCCAAACGGGTACCCATTCTTCGCGCTATTCTTCTATTGCGGGCTCTGCCCGCCCTTCTCGGAGTTCTTCTGTGATATCATGAATACATATGGCTTCCGCCTCCTTGACTTCACCCCCAACGCTGTCCTGACCATGGCAGTTTTCGCACATTTGTGCGAAAACTTTGTCGGAGCCCACCCTAGTGTTGCCCTTTTCCGCCACTACTTCATACCTCGGGTAGAGAGAGGAGAGCCGCTTGCCGAAGGAATTGCTTGGATCTCGAGAGTCGGCAAGAAGGAGGCGTACTTGGAGGGTGAGCTCCACAGCAAGTGGGATGAGTGGAGAGCGGAGTGGTGCTGGATTGTCGAGGAGAATCCGTAGCCCTTCACCGCCGTGCGCCAAACTCCAATAGTGCGCGGCAATGACTGGAGCAACGTGGCCCCGGAAGACGAGAGGCTGAAGATCGCCATCACTAGGATTCTTCGCCTCAGGCTTGCCGGGCTCACCGTAGGTGCTGTCGGGGCAGATTTCCTCCGCCGCCGCATTGCCCCCCTGTAGGAGAGGGGGAGGCCCGCTTGGGAATTCAAGAATTCGGCGGACATCATGAGGCTGCGGCCGGGCCTCAACTACAACTTCACCATCTTGGAGCTGGACGCAATGCTCTTGGAGTTATTCAAACGCGACCCCCAGCATCCATTCACGCTGCCGAGGGGCGTTGTTCCACTATGCAACAACTCTTCGCTTGACCGGATCCGCGCCATGATGCCGTTGTGCGATTCACATGGAATCGTTCCAACTTGGCAAGAGCCTACGGATGACGTTGTGCAAGTGTTCTTCGACAACTTGGAGGAGGTGCCGGTCCACGCTGACGAGCAGAAGAGCCTCACTCGTGACACCACCGACGAGGAGCTGCAGCGTATCGCCACTAGGGCGGAAGAGGTTGCGGCCGCAGCTGCCGCGGGCGCGTTTGGGTTCACTGTGGAGGAGGCGGAGGCTGCGGAGGCGGCAAACCTCGCCGAGCGCGCGGAGTTCATGGGCGAGGAGGAGCCTGCCGGTTCTGAAGCCGAGCCGAGCAAGGCCCGCGAGGAGGAGCCCGAACCTTCAGAAAGCTTGCCGCAGTCGGAGCCCCCGGCTCCGCCGAGAAGGTGCCTTCGCAGGGCCGGGGGCGCAGCGGGGCGGCAGCCGGGTCAACAGCCGCCGAGCTGTGCAACGCGCTCTACCGCGGCAAGCAATGTTGCCGCGGGAGCGCCTCACGCCACAGCGGCAACTGGAGCGGGATCTTCCTGGGCCACCGCCACCGCCCCCGCCAAGCGGGCAAGGGATCCTACTCCTCCACCTCGCCGTACCGGAGGAGGGCCGGACTTCGATCTTTCCGCGCTCAGCTCCGACGAGGAGGAAGAAGAGTAAGTTTCTTTGGTGCTCTTGTAGTTCTTCCATCTTGCTGTTTATATCTTGTATCTGACTTGCTACAATCTGGACTCCTTTCTTTTCAGAACGCTGGCCCAGAGAGCGGCGAAGAGGGCCAAGGCCGCGGTGATCGTCATCGAGGATGACCCCATCGTGTCAGCAGGAGGCGGGTCCGAGACCACCTTGACGGACCCGGCAATCACTCCTCAAAGCAGCCCCCAGCGCAGCCCCCAGCGTAAGTTCATAGTTCAGCCTTCTGCTGCCGGGCGCGCTTGAGTGCTTTTTCCCTTGTTGATATCTTGGTTGTTGACTTGTGCAGGAGAAGAGTAGCCTCATCAGGAGCGCCCGGAAGCAGGTCCCGAAGTGTCAACTTCTTCGACTGCGCCGCCAAGGGAGGAGTCCTCGGCAAGGGACCGGCAAGGGGGAACTCTCCAGGGAGGGACGGCACTGCTGATCCTGCGGCGATCGAGGCCGCAACTACAGATCTTGGAGCAGGTAATCCACTTGCCCAGAAACTTTCCCTTGGGTTCTGCTTCTTTTGTTTTTCCTCTCTTGGATTTTTGATTGATTTTCCTCCCTTCTTCGCTCTTCAGACCCATCTGCGGCTGAGCCAATGGAGACAGAGGGCGCCGGCGAGGAAGGGGCCGGTGCTGATGAGACCGCCGGCGAGGAGGCCGCCGGGGCTGCCACTGCAGAAGCCGGCAAGGGGTCGGGCGATTGCATTGACGACCCTGAGGTCGTAGGAGCGCCGGACGCTGTGCCGACCGCCGATCCCTCTGCCGCTTCTGCGGAGCCGGGCTCCGAGGAGCCCCAGCCCGGCGCCTACTTGAAGGCCGGTGACAATATCTTCATCAATCTACCCTGGGCGTCGAGCTCCAGGGCGCCGGTCGAGGGGGAGACTTTCGACGGGGAGGTGCTCGCCTCTGCTGGACTGTCGTTGGTTGACGCGCCCAGTAGCAGCAGCGGCGAGCCTGAGGAGGAGCAGCTGCTGCGGAAGCTGCTGTCACTGTACCGCACTCGGCAAGCCAAGCTGGCTTCCCGGGAAGCGCTTGTCGCGAAGGTGGGAGTTGACATGGAGAAGCGCGCGGAGGAGCTCCGGGGCCACAATCAAGAAGCTCTCCGGTCCCTGGCGCAGGAGCGGGAGCGACTCGACGAGGAGCGCACGGCCTTCCTTCTCGAGAAGGCCGAAGCTGAGGAGGAGCAAAGGCTGGCCGCCGAGAAGCAGTCCGCGCGGGAAGGTGAACTAGTGCAGCAGAAGGCCAACCTCGACAGCTACGAGGAAGAGCTCGCCGAGCGTGAGCAAGCACTTGGCGGGGCGCTCAAGGAGGCAAAGGACGCTGCGGCAATTGCAGAGGCCGCCAAGAAAGATCTGGAGGAGAAGGTGGCGCAGCTGGAGGCCAACATTGGGAAGAGCGGTGAGGAGCTTGCCGCGCTCAAGCGCGAGCGTGTGAAGGATGCTGCCGCCCACGGTGAGCTGCAAGGTCTTCTCGCTGAGAGGGGCAAGGAGCTCAGCGCCGTCAAGGATTCCAAAGCAGACCTGGAGCTGAAGCTGGCCACGCTAACGCAGACGTTGGAGGCCCCCAAGGAACGGGAGAAGACCTTGTCGGAGAAGATCAAGGCTGACGCGGCGCTGCTGGAGAGCATTGCAGTTACCCAGAACTCGTTCAGAGACACTGTGGAGCGTTGGACCGAGGGTCTGGTGAACATTGCCGCAGTCATCAACGAGGAGATGGCGCAGCTGGGGATGGAGGACTTTGGGTATCCTTCCGACGAGAGTCTTCAACCCAGCGCCAAGCTCAGCCTGTTCTTCAAGGGCGTGGCGATGGCACTCCAGCGGCTCCGGGAGAGGATCCCGAAGCAGCTGGCCGACGAGTCGCGCAAAATCTGTGCCGGGGTTCTCCAGAAGGTGTTGATGAAGGTGGCCTTCCGCAACCCAGGCCTCAGCTTCACCAACGTCCTCAGGTCCTTGCCGCCCGACGCTGATCTGGATGCGCTCAAGGCCCTTGTCGCACCCATTGTGGACAAGGTGAGCGAGATCAAGAGGGTCGAGGGCGGACGCGTAGACTAGGCCGTCTATTTCTTCTTTTCCCTTGCCGCTGCTAATCATGTTATTGAAAACATTCTGTTAGAGCGGCGACAAGTTATCTTGTAATATAACTTTATTTCTGTTATCAATTGCTATGTTATTTCCTCTACTAGATTCCTTCCTTTGTATGTTTTTACCCTACGCTTCTAGGGAACTTGTCGGCGCAGGCACCCGAGCCACGAGCGCTGAGTGCGGAACTTCAGCAGCCTGCTGGCGGTGCTGCCTCCGACAAGAAACCTTGTCGCGACTAGATGCAGCACACTTAAGCTGTTGAGCGGACTCGAAACAAAGTAAGGGCGCAACTAGCCACAAGTTGGTTCCTCCGCGCACAGGTTTTCCATACAATGCAGGGTCGTTCGAGGAAGATAACTAAACAATTTAAAAACTGATTGCTCAAACTTTGGCAACTTAGCTTTTCTGTCGTTTGCTTCCCGGTAAGGCAAGTCTTTGCTTGAACGACGCCTGGTCCATACCACAATCTTCTCCTTCCCCCCGGTAAACTTGTGTGTGAGAGAACCTCCTTTTCCTTAAAAAAAAGGAGAAAGAAGAGAAAATAATAATATGGAGCTCTTCGGCTCGTTACTGCTTACCGGATGTAGGTGCTGCACAAAGTGTCAGATAATCGCATGCAAGGAAGGAATTACGCATGAAATGGACAAGTTGTGCGGAGCACATGGGGTTCTTTTTATGCACGGGATCTGCGCCCGGCTTTGTACAAAGGATTACATGCAACTGCGGCAAGACTTGTACAAAAGGTGGTTGCCGGAACGGGGTTCCGGCAACCGCTCCCTATGGGAAAAACTTACGAAGATGGCCTATGTTCCAGGAGTTGCTCACCGGAATGCCATCTTCGGTCTCAAGGCGGACAGCGCCAGGCCTTGTGACTCGTCTCACCCGATAAGGGCCTTCCCACATCAGCGTCAACTTGTTGGAACTCTTGGCGGACTGAACGCGCCAAAGAACAAGGTCGCCTTCCTCGAAGCTTCTGGCCTTAACTTTGCGGCTATGGTAGCTGCGCAAAGCTTGCTGGTATCGTGCAGCTCGTACAGCAGCCTAAAGACGATCTTCCTCAAGGAGCAGCGCGTCGTCTTGCCGCAGCCGTTCTTGCTCAAGCTCATCATAAGCGAGCACTCGAGGCGATCCGTATATGAGTTCCGTGGGGAGAACTGCCTCTGCTCCGTAGACTAGAGCGAAAGGTGTCTGGCCAGTGGCTCGGTTTGGCGTTGTTCTGATCGACCAAAGAACCACCGGCAGCTCCTCAATCCAGTTTCTTCCGCACTTGCGCAGCCTGTCGAAAGTTCTGGTCTTGATCCCGCGCAGCATTTCAGCATTTGCCCTTTCTGCTTGACCGTTGCTTCTCGGATGAGCAACAGAAGCGAAGCAGACCTTGGCGCCAAGGTCTTGGACGTACTGCATGAAGGTGCGGCTTGTGAATTGCATGCCGTTGTCGGTGATGATCCTGTTAGGGATCCCGAAACGGCAAACAATTGACCTGAAGAACTTGACTGCTGACTGTGCTGTCACCTTCCTCACTGGCTGCACTTCCGGCCACTTTGTGAACTTGTCGATTGCGACGTACAAGTACTCAAAGCCCCCGACAGCTCGTGGGAAGGGGCCGAGGATATCGAGCCCCCAGACCGAAAATGGCCAGGATAAAGGGATCGTCTGGAGAGCTTGAGCTGGCTGGTGTATCTGTTTGGAGTGGAACTGGCACGCTTCACACTTGGTTAGTTGTGCAGTTGCATCCTGGAGGGCTGTCGGCCAAAAGAAGCCTTGCCGGAAAGCTTTGCCGGCAAGTGCCCTTGCGCCTATGTGGTGGCCACATATGCCTCCGTGTATCTCTGCCAACAGCTTTTGTCCATCTTCCCGGCAAATACACTTCAATTTCACACCATCGAGTCTTCTTCTGTACTGTATGCTATTGACAAACTGGTACATACTTGACTGCCGGGCTACTCTTTCCGCTTCTTCTTGCTCTTCGGGAAGTTCTCCTGTCTAAAGGAAATGGACAATTTGTTGTGCCCATGCCGGAGCTTGTGGCTCGACAACAAGGACTAAAGGCACATCTACTGCTGCGGGAACATCCGCTTCCACGGCAAGGACTTGCGGCCCTGCCGGAGCTTGATGTTCCCTGGCAAGCTTGCCGGAGCAAAACTCGTCGGGAGCGTCTGCTTCAACGGAACGAACCATAAGGTTTGCCGGAGCAGACTGCCCCTCAGCATCCTTGGTGTTGATCCTAGGGACTTTCTTGGCGGCGGCTTCGGGGAGCTCTGCCGGAAAGTAGTCGCCGGAAACCAACTTCCTCTTCTTGCTCTGTCCAGTTGAGGGCGTTACGGATGGTTGAGTCAACTTGAGCACAAAGATCCCTGGTTCCACAGGTAACTTTAGTGTGGCGCACTTTGACAGGCCATCAGCAATGTCATTTTGAGCTCTCAGGATATGTTCCATTTGTAGGCCGACAAAGTGCTCTTCTAGCTTCCTCACTTCATCAACATATGCTTCCATCAATGGACTCTGGTAGTTCTTGTTCACTTGGCGGACGACAAGCTGTGAGTCACCCCTGACAATGAGCTTCTTGATCCCAAGGTCTGCTGCGATTCTGAGTCCGGCAAGCAATCCTTCATACTCTGCAGCATTGTTGGTTGCTTGCTCCTTAGGAAAGTGCATCTGGACTACGTACTTGAGGTGCTCTCCGGTGGGTGCGACAAGCAGCACGCCCGCACCAGCGCCTTGTAGTGAAAAGGCACCATCAAAGTACATCAGCCACTCTCTGCTTGCCTCTTTGACGGGGATGCTCGTCTCTGGAATTTCTTCATCTGGGGTTGGCGTCCACTCTGCTATGAACTCTGCCAATGCTCTACTTTGGATTGTTGAAGTGCTCTCAAACTTGAGGACAAAGCTTGACAGTTCCAGCGCCCACTCAACAATCCTGCCTGTCGCTTCTGGATTTTGTAGTATCCTCTTCAGCGGAAAGCGAGTGACGAATGTGATCTCATGTGCTTGGAAGTACTGGCGCAGCTTTCTCGAGGCCATGAGGAGGCCGAAAAGCAACTTCTGCACACTAGAGTACCTTGATCTAGCCCCCTGTAGGAGGGAACTGACAAAGTAAACTGGACGCTGCACCATTCTCTTCTGCATCTTATCATGCTTCTGCGCAGATCCATCTCTGTCGGGACCAGAGCTTGTCGGCGAAGCCCCCTGCTTGTCGCTGGATGCATCTGCCGTGGTTGCTGGCTCATCATCTGCCTCCCTCTCTGCCACTAACGCAGAACTAACCACTTGATTGGTTGCCGCTATATACAGCAGCAACTTCTCTTGCGGCTTAGGTGCGACAAGTGTTGGAGTGGAGGACAGGTATCTCTTCAAGTCCTGCAGCGCAGCCTCCGCCTCCGGAGTCCATTTTACTGGACCTACCTTTTTCAAAATTTTGAAAAATGGCAGGGCGCGCTCAGCAGATCTAGAGATAAACCTGCTGAGAGCAGCCACGCAACCGGCAAGCCTTCGTACATCCTTGACGCGCTTTGGTGCTTCGATCTACTCAATGGCTTTGATCTTGTCAGGATTGGCTTCAATTCCTCGCTGAGACATGAAGAACCCGAGAAGTTTGCCGGAAGGGACTCCAAACACGCACTTCTCGGGGTTAAGCTTGAGGTTGATCTTGCACAGATTTGCAAATGTTTCGTCTAAATCTTGAATCAGGGTTGCCTTGTTCTTGCTCTTGACCACTATGTCATCCATGTAAGCTTCCACATTTCTGTGCATTTGCGGCTCAAAAGCATGGTGGACTACCCTTGCGAATGTTGAACCAGCATTCTTCTAACCGAAAGGCATCCGTACGAAGCAGTACGTGCCACACTGGGTGATAAATGCGGTTTTCTCTTCATCCTCTTCTGCCATGAAGATCTGATGGTATCCTGAGTATGCATCAAGAAATGAAAGCATATCACATCCGGCTGTGGAGTCAACAATCTGGTCAATGCGCGGTAAGGGAAATGGGTCTTTGGGACAAGCTTTATTAACATCCGTGAAGTCGATACAAAGTCTCCATTTCCCGTTAGCCTTGGGCACAACAACAGGATTGGACAACCACGTGGGATGGAGAACTCCTCTGACAAGGCCTGCTGCTTCCAACTTCTTGATTTCTTCTGCGATGAATTCTTGACACTCTACTGCCTGCTTCGTGACTCTCTGCTTGACGAGCCGCGCATGAGGACAGATGGCAAGTTGGTGCTCAATTACTTTCCTGGGAACACCGGGGATATCAGACAGTTGCCATGCAAACACGTCGACATTCGCCCGCAGGAAAGCAACGAGCGCGCTTTCCTATTTGGGGTCAAGAGTGGCGCTGATGGTGAAAGTACCACCAGCGCGATCCTCCTTGGCGGACACCTTCTTGGTCTTAGGTGGAGCGGCCATTGCTTTCTTACGCTTGCCGGTGGAGCTCGATGGTGCGTCCTCGACAGTAGCGCAGCACTCCGAAGAGGTGCGCTTGCCGGAGTGGGCATCAGTGCTCTTGCCGGACTTGGTCTTCTTCTTCCCCCCGGGAGCTTCAGCGGCAAGTGTCCTGCGTTCTGCTGCGGCTGCTGCTTCCCGGTAGATCTTGTCGGCACAGATAAGGGCGTCCTTCTTGTCGCCAGGGACAGAGATGACACTTATCGGGCCTGGCATTTTCAGTACGTTGTACGCATAGTGAGAGGCTTCCATGAACTTGGCGAGTGCCGGACGGCCAAGGATTCCATTGTAAGGTAATGGAAAGTCGGCAACGTCAAACATGACCCTCTCAGTCCTGAAGTTTAGCTCGCTGCCAAATGTTACCGTCAACGTGATCTTTCCCTTTGGCTTGCTCCTTCCCGGGTTGATTCCTTGAAATGTGCCGGTCTCTTCGATCTCGCTGTCAGGGATCTGGAGTTTCTGGAGTACCGCGGAGGAGATCAGGTTCAAGCCGGCCCCGCTGTCAACTAGCATCTTAGTGACCTTGAGGTTGCGGATTGTTGGTGAAACCAACATTTGAAAGCACCCAACCGCAGTTATGCGATCCGGGTGGTCCTCAATATCAAAGATGATAGGCGTGCCGGACCATTTCAGAGGCTTGCTTGACTCGACGGGTGGTTCTGCTGCATTATCTTCCTGCACCCACTGCTTGAGCTGACGGTGCGAGGTATGCAGAGAAGCACCACCGTCAACGCACAAGACCTCTGTGGCTTTCTAGAACTCCTGCTCATCAGTCTCCTCGTCATCCATGTCTTCATCGTCGTTATCATCTTCATCCTTGTCGCGGCCACGAGGAGGTCTGTCTCCTTGCCGCTTCTTGGCCTTGCCGCGGCGTCCTCCTCGGCCGGGACGTTTCTTGCCGGATCCACCAGTTCCTTCCTGGGCCTTCTCCTTGTCGCGCCGCTCGTATTCAGCTTTCTGTTGCTCAACAAGCTGTTCGACTTTCTTACAGTTCTGGAGATCATGGCCCTTGGTGCGGTGAATCTTGCAATATTGCTTGTTGGCGCCGTCCTGCTTGTCGGCGACTGCCACCTCCGCGGTAACCTCCTTGCCAGAGTCACCAGCTTTGGCTTCCTTGGCGCCGCCAGCGTTGCCGGACTGCTCAACAACTAGCACCTCTTTGCCTTTCCTCCTTCTGTTGTTCCACCGCCGGTTTTTCCTTGGCGGGGTAGCATCCTCACTGTCAGATCCTCCCGCTCCTACATTCTCTCTGGGGAGTCTCCTCCCTTCCTCAGCACGTGCACACTTGTCGGCCAGTGCATATAACTCACTGACGTCCCTGATCTTGCACATCGCCATTTCCTCCCTCATCCTGCGGTTCCGCATGTTCTGATGGAACGCGCTGATGAACGCGGCAGGGTGGACGTCTGGGATGTTGTGCTGCACACTGCTGAATCTCTGAATGTACTTGTGCAGGGGCTCTCCTTCCTTCTGGGCGAGCAGATGAAGATCACTCTCCTGGCCATGAGGCTTGTGTCCGCCTGTGAAGGCGGCGACAAACTGATGGCACAGATCAGCCCAAGAGGATATTGAGTTGTCCGGAAAATGCATGAGCCAGGATCTGACGTTGGGCTTGAGCACCAGCGGGAAGTAGTTGGCAAGGATCTTGTCATCCCGTCCCCTGGCAGCCTGCACCGCGATGGTGTAGATGCTGAGGAACTCTGACGGATGCGTCTTGCCGTCGTACTTCTCTGGTACGTCTGGCTTGAAGTTTTTCGTGCTGGGCCACTGGACTTGCCGTAGCTCACGAGTGAACGCAGGGCAACCCACCGCATACGGCAGATCGCCCGGTTCCCCTGGCGCATGCATGTCATCAGAGAGCCCAGCGCGCTTGTCGGATTGACGTCGCGCTTCTCTTCGGCGCTCGATGCGAGTTCGAGCGTCTTCTTGTTGCTGATCATGAAGGACTTAGCGCTGATCGCGACGAGCTCGTGGATCCGACGATGCAGCGGAGTCGCTATCGAGGTGGATCCGGCGAGTCGGCGATCTTGGTCTTCGGGGCGGTGATTGCATGGTAGTTGCACCTCCGCCCGTTTCGTCGTCACCGGCTCGCGCCTGGCGGCCATGTCGGGGCGGCGACGCGCTCGGCCGCCGTGGAGCGTCGCCGTTGGCGTAGCCGATGAGACTCTGAATCGTGGCCCTCAATTCGTCGATCTTGTCCGACGTCGGAGGGTAATCTAGGAGAAGTTGAGCTCGCGCCAAAGCTTCCGCTGGAGTGGAGGGTGGCAGTGGCGGACGACGCGAGGAGCGGGACGTGCTCGAACTTCTAACTATGTTAGAAGGAGCAGTATCCCGTCCAGGCGACCGTGCCCCGCTCGTGCTGATATGCTGGCGTGCATGCTAGTCTTGAGCGCCCCGAGATCCACCAGCTTGGTCTTGGGCTATCATGCGTATGGCACTGCTAGTGCCATGACGCTGTTGGTCTTGCGCCTCCTGAGAGTGGCGTGGAACACGTACAGTCGCCGAGGTTTGTGCAGCCTTGTCCTTGGACCTGGCGGCATCATGAGCTTCCTCGTCGACGTCCATTCTTCCACCGGCGTCCGTTCCACCACCCGTTTGCTCCAACGATGGCGGAAGTGACACGGACGGAGCGGCTGCCGCCGAAGTCTTCTTCTTCGGTGGCATGTTGATGAAGGGAATGAAGATCTAGCTCGTGTGAACGCCGGATCAGGTTCACGCAATCTCGACGCCCCCTACCTGGCGCGCCAAAGACGTCGGGGAAACTGATCCTCGGACACCTATGGTGCCGGCGGACCGGGCCCCTTTCGGTTTGGCGGGGGGCGGAGATCGCACGAAGAGTAGATCGAGGCGAAACACACGAGCAGTTTACCCAGCTTCGGAGCTCTCCGGAGAGATAAAACTCCTATTGCTGCTTGTCTGATTAACTAGTGTTCTTGCTCGTGAGAGCTAAGGGTTTTCTAGCTCCGGAGTGAATCGAGCCTTTTTTCGTGGCCCGAACCCCCTCTACGTTGCGCATGGGCCTGCTTTTATACGCTAAAGGGGTCACCGACAGCTGGCAACGCAGAGGAGGGTACAAACGTAAAAAGCAAGGTAGTTGATACAGTTACTTGTATAGTGCACCCTACCTAACCCTGACGGCAGGGGACAAGGGCATTAAATGCCTGTCTGAGTCGCCCGAACAGTGCAGAAAAGGACCGTTAGGGGCGCCACCGTTCGCCACGATGGTGATCTTGTCAGCTTCGCATGCCACTGCGCACCGCTGGCTGCACAACCTCCCGCCACGCGCGCCTGGAGAGGCCCCCAGAGCGACACGTTGGTGGATGTGCTGGAGCGTGGGCACAGAGTGGCCGCCTGCCGCGGCAAGCGCCTTGCCGCTGTTGTTATCTTGTCGGGCCCCGAAGCTCGTCGCTCACCGGGCCTCGGGGTACCTTGTTTAGTCTTCCCGGCAAGCTCCTCTTGCCGGGGCCTTGTTGCCTTGCCGGAGCGCGTGGCGCGTCACGGCAAGTTCCTTGGAGTGCCTTGGTTGGCCTTCCCGGCAAGCTCCTCTTGCCGGGGTCTTGTCTCCTTAGCTTAAATACTTTGTTCTTGGATGGCTCCAAGGGAACCTTGGTGGATTTTGGCGTTCGCCCAGCAAGCCTTGCCGCGGGGTGCTGCAACTGCCCGTGCACAAATTCGGGGTACTAGGGAACCCCTATTCTAGTACACCGACAACGCGGTTGATGTAGTCGTACGTCTTCATGATCCGACCGATCAAGTACCAACCGCACGGCACCTCCGAGTTTGGCACACGTTCAACTCGATGACGTCCCTCGAACTCCGATCCAGCCGAGCTTTGAGGGAGAGTTCTGTCAGCACAATGGCGTGGTGATGATGATGATGTTCTACTGACACAGGGCTTCGCCTAAGCACCGCTAAGATATTATCGAGGTGGATTATGGTGGAGGGGGGCACTGCACACGGCTAAAAGATCCTAGGGATAAATTGTTGTGTCTTTCGTGCTAGCCCTGCCCCTCTATTTATATGTTGAGCCTCGGGGTCGAAACTTGGAGCAAAAGCCTCCTCAAAGTCAGTTTTGCCCGAAAGGCAAGAGTCCCACTCAGACTCCAAGACAAAACGCCACAATCCTTGGCGTTTGGCCCAGAAGCCATGGGCCACGGCGTCTGGCCCCGGGACAGACGCCCGGGTCTCCGGCGTTTGGCCCCCTGGCCTCCGCAAATCTCCTTTTGCACCGACCTAAAACCTCATGGGCTTGGCCCCTTGGCCTAACCATATCATCCAATATTGTAATCTTTACCACCAGTCCATTCCAGAGCTCCTCGTCATGTCCGTGATCTTATCCGGGACTCCAAACTACCTTCGGTACATCAAAACACATAAATTCATATTATAACCATCATCAAACTTTAAGTGTGCGGACCCTACGGGTTTGAGAACTATGTAGACATGACCGAGACACGTCTCCGGTCAATAACCAATAGCGGGACCTGGATGCCCATATTGGCTCCCACATATTCTACGAAGATCTTTACGGTCAAACCGCATAACAACATACGTTGTTCCCTTTGTCATCGGTATGTTACTTGCCTTAGATTCGATCGTCGATATCTCAATACCTAGTTCAATCTCATTACCGACAAGTCTCTTTACTCATTCCGTAATACATCACCCCGCAACTAACTCATTAGTTGTAATGCTTGCAAGGCTTATAGTGATGTGCATTACCGAGGGGGCCCAGAGATACCTCTCCGACAATCGCAGTGACAAATCCTAATCTCAAAATATGCCAACCCAACAAGTACCTTTGGAGACACCTGTAGAGCACCTTTATAATCACCCAGTTACGTTGTGACGTTTGGTAGCACACAAAGTGTTCCTCCGGTAAACTAGAGTTGCATAATCTCATAGTCATAGGAACATGTATAAATCATGAAGAAAGCAATAGCAACATACTAAACGATCAAGGGCTAAGCTAACGGAATGGGTCATGTCAATCACATCATTCTCCTAATGACGTGATCCCGTTAATCAAATGACAACTCTTTGTATATGGCTAGGAAACAAAACCATTTTTGATTAATGAGCTAGTCAAGTAGAGGCATACTAGTGACACTCAGTTTGTCTATGTATTCGCACATGTATAATGTTTCCGGTTAATACAATTCTAGCATGAATAATAAACATTTATCATGATCTAAGGAAATAAATAATAACTTTATTATTGCCTCTAGGGCATATTTCCTTCCGTCTCCCACTTGCACTAGAGTCAATAATCTAGTTCACATCACCATGTGATTTAACACCAATATCCACATCTGTATGTGGTTAACACCCATAGTTCACATCGCCATGTGACCAACACCCGAAGGGTTTGCTGGAGTCAATAATCTAGTTCACATCACTATGTGATTAACACCCAAAGAGTACTAAGGTAAGATCATGTTTTGCTCGTGAGAGAAGTTTAGTCAACGGGTCTGTCACATTCAGAGCCGTATGTATTTTGCACATATTCTATGTCTATAATGCTCTGCATGGAGCTACTCTAGCTAATTGCTCCCACTGTCAATATGCATCTAGATTGAGACTTAGAGTCATCTGGATTAGTGTAAAAGCTTGCATCGATGTAACTCTTTACGACGAACTCTTTTATCACCTCCATAATCGAGAAACATCTCCTTAGTCCTCACTAAGGATATTCTTGACCGCTGTCTAGTGATCTACTCGTAGATCAAGATTGTACTCCCTTGCCAAACTCAGAGCAAGGTATACAATAGGTCTAGTATATAGCATAGCATACTTTATAGAACCTATGACTGAGGCATACAGAATGACTTTTCATTCTCTTTCTACTTTCTGCCATGGTCGGGTTTTGAGTCTTACTCAGCTTCACACCTTGCAACACAGGCAAGAACTCCTTCTTTGACTGTTCCATTTTGAACTACTTCAAAATCTTATCAAGGTATGTAATCATTGAAAAAACTTATCAAGCGTCTTGATCTATATAGATCTTGATGCTCAATGTGTAAGCAGCTTCACCGAGGTCTTTCTTTAAAAAACTCCTTTCAAACACTCCTTTTTATGCTTTCCAGAAAATTCTACATCATTTCCGATCAACAATATGTCATTCACATATACTTACCAAAAAGGCTGTAGTGCTCCCACTCACTTTCTTATAAATACAGGCCTTTGCAAAGGTCTGTATAAAACCATATGATTTGATAAACTCATCAAAGCGTATATTCCAACTCCGAGATGCTTGCACCAGTCCATTGATGCATCGCTGGAGCTTCCACATTTTGTTAGCACCTTTCGGATCGACAAAACCTTCTGGTTGCATCATATACAACTCTTCTTCCAGAAATCCATCCAGGAATGCAGTTTTGACATCCGTTTGCCAGATTTCATAAAATGTGGCAATTGCTAACATGATTCAGATAGACTTTAAGCATCATTACGAGTGAGAAAATCTCATCGTATTCAACACCTTTGAACTTGTCGAAAACCTTTCGCAACAAGTCGAGATTTGTAGATAGTAACACTACTATCAGTGTCGGTCTTCCTCTTGAAGATCCATTTATTTAATTTGGCTTGCTGATCATCGAGCAAGTCAACCAAAGTCCATACTTTGTTCTCATACATGGATCCTATCTCAGATTTTATGGCCTCAAGCCATTTCACGGAATCTGAGCTCATCATCGCTTCCTCATAGTTCGTAGGTTCGCCATGGTCAAGTAACATGACCTCCACAACAGGATTACCGTACCACTCTTGTGCGGATCTTACTCTGTTGACCTACGAGGTTCGGTGGTGACTTGATCTGAATTTACATGATCATCATCATTAGCTTTCTTACTAATTGGTGTATGAATCACTGGAACAGATTTCTGTGATGAACAACTTTCCAATAAGGGAGTAGGTACAGTTACCTCATCAAGTTCTACTTTCCTCCCACTCACTTCTTTCGAGAGAAACTCCTTCTCTAGAAAGGATCCATCTTAGCAACAAATATCTTGCCTTCGGATCTGTGATAGAAGGTGTACCCAACAATTTCCTTTGGGTATTCTATCAAGACGCACTTCTCTGATTTGGGTTTGAGCTTATCAGGTTGAAACTTTTTCACATAAGCATTGCAGCCCCAAACTTTAAGAAACGACAACTTTGGTTTCTTGCCAAACCATAGTTCATAAGGCGTCGTCTCAACGGATTTTGATGGTGCCCTATTTAAAGTGAATGCAACTGTCTTTAATGCATAACACCAAAAAGATAGTGGTAAATTGGTAAGATACATCATAGATCGCACCGTATCCAATAAAGTGCAGTTACGATGTTCGAACACACCATTACGCTATGTTGTTCCATGTGGTGTGAGCTGTGAAACTATTCCACATTATTTTTAAATGAAGGCCAAACTCGTAACTCAAATATTCTCTTCTACGATCAGATTGTAGAAACTTTATTTTCTTGTTACGATGATTCTCCACTTCACTCTGAAATTCTTTGAACTTTTCAAATGTTTCAGACTTGTACTTCATTAAGTAGATATACTCATATCTGCTCAAATCATCTGTGAAGGTTAGAAAATAATGATACCCGCCATGAGCATCAACACTCATTGGACCGCATACATCGGTACGTATTATTTCAAAAAGTGAGTAGTTGTTCCATTGTTCCGAAGAACGGAGTTTTAGTCATCTTGCTCAAAAATCACGGTTCGCAAGCATCAAATGATTCATAACCAAGTGATTCCAAAAGTCCATCTTTATGGAGTTTCTTCATGCGCTTTACACTGATATGACCCAAACGGCAGTGCCACAAATAAGTTGCACTATCATTATCAACTTTGCATGTTTTGGCATCAATATTATGAATATGTGTATCACTACGATCGAGATCCAAGAAACTATTTTCATTGGGTGTATGACCATTGAAGGTTTTATTCATGTAAACAGAACAACAATTATTCTATGACTTTAAATGAATAACTGTAAGTGCATCTAGTGCCCCTTAGTGATTTTGGTGTATTGAACACTTATAGGTTGAGGGACTGATGCGTTTGTGAGTGTACACAGTTATATAAGTCTATGAGGAGTTTGATATCTACAGAGAAAGCCGACCCCTAAAAATGAAGCTCTTCAACTGAAGACTTTGGATTTTTGAAGACTTTCTGAAGACTTTGAAAGTGAAGAAATTGGTGTGACCTTGAAGACATGGCAATCATTTGAGGAACTTGCAGCGCGAAGACTTTTGTTTTCGTAGTTTCATTTTCTCTTTCTTGAGTCATAGGAAACACCGTACTGTTAAAGGGGGTCGAGGAAATACTAAGGAAAAATTTCCATGTGATGCTCAACTCAAAATCCTACACCTACTAATCCCTTCGAGTGAAGCCATTGGAAATCCCATACAGTTTAGTCATATTCTTCAGTGACAGAGATGAAGTTCTTCTGGTCTCTGAGGAATTTGTTCTAACTGAGGAGTTAGGAATTCACCTGTGTGAATTGCCTACACAGTGAGGAACATGGTAGCCCTGAGGATTTTGATAGTCAAAATTCTGACCGTTGCCGTGCTATGCGCCAGCGCTTCCAAAATATCTACCCACCTAACGGTCATATCAGACAAGGGCATTTATGTCTTATCATGTTTGGCTGCTCCCTAGGCTATAAATAGCTGCCCCCTTCCACCACTAGCTAGTTGGCTGCTCTGAGAGAAACAGACACTTGTCATTTGAGAGCATCCCATCCTCCGAGGACTTTGAGCGAAATCATCAAGTGAGGAAAAACCCAAACCCCAACCTACAAACCCCAAAGTGATTGAGCATCACTGAAGAGATTGATCTTGCGTGGATCCGACGCTTGTTTCCTTTGAAAACACTGTGCTTCTTCCAGATGGTTAGGCGTCAAGGTCTAGAGCATCCAAGAGGAATTGTGGATCGCTGAGTGACCGAGTTTGTGAAGGCTCAGAAGTCACCTGAAGACTTACCACGAGTTATTGGGCGAGGTCTGTGTGACCTTAGCTCAAGGAGAATACGGTGAGGACTGTGTGTCCGGGAATGTGTGTCCTCGAGTTTAAATACTCAGCCGCTCCAACCAGATGTACAACTGAGACAACAGTAGGAACTGGTCTACCAAATCATTGTCTTCACCGAACTAACTGGTTCTATCTCCTCAACTCTTTCATTTCCTCATGTATGTTGTTGTGTGCCTGTTCATATCTGTCTGAAGAAATTGACTGAAGACTTTCTCAATTTCCTCAGTTCTATTTCTTCAGTCTGCCCATCTTCTTCCTTGTGTTATCCTGTGTTTACGCTTTCTATACTCTGTGCTTGTCTTCATTCATCATGATGACTATGCATGTGTTCTGTTATGTTTACTTCTGAGTACTTATTCCGATGCAAGTAGTTCTTCATTTAGGAATTTCCTTACCAGCAAATTCCTCGGTGAAGAATTCATAAAAATCACCTATTCATCCCCCCTCTAGTTGATATAACACACTTTCAATTGGTATCAGAGAAAGTTACTCCCTTGTTCTGTGTGATTTTGGTTTAACCGCATGGAGTTTTAGTTATGTCGACCACAAGTATGATCAAGGTCTCTACTGGGTGTCCTACCTTTGATGGAACGGACTACTCCTACAGGAAGAATAAGATGCGAATGCATCTTGAGGCAATTGACAACGACCTTTGGTATGTTGTGGAAAATGGTGTTCCCTCGGTCACACCTTCCCTGAATGCTACTGATGTGAAGAGATTCAAGCAACTCGATTCTCAAGTGAAGAATATCATATGTGGCCATCTGATCAAAGGGCAATGTGGTAGAGTGAGTGCTTTGGAAACTGCTAAGCTTATCTGGGATAGGCTCTCCAAAGTAAATGAAGGAGTCTCAACTCAACGTGACTCTCATGTTGATGTGCTTCGCAATCTCTTCAACTGCTTCAAAAGACTCGACAATGAAAATGTTTAGCAAACCTTCGATCGCCTCACTGATATCTCAAATGAGCTTCAAGCGCTTGGCGCCACTGATATCACCAACCATGAGGTGGTGAAGAAATTGCTGAGATCGCTCGATTCTTCATTTGACACTCTGGCACTGATGATTCAAGAGCGTGCTGATTACAAGTCACTTGATCCCGCTGATATCCTCGAGAAGCTAAACACTCATGAGTTCCAGCTTGCTGAGAAGAGAGATCTCTATGGTTCGAGCTATGGTAAACCACGTGCTTTGAAGGCCAAGGCAGTCTCTGAGTCTGAAGAAGACGACTCCACTAGCAGCCTTGGTGATCCTGAAGAACTGAGCCAGGAACTAGCATTTCTCGTGAAGAAATTTCAGAAGTTCTCAAGACGTGGTCTCTTTGGAAAATCCTCAAGGAGCAATGATTCCTCATCCAATGACTACAAGAAAAGGCTATGTCACAAGTGCAAGAAACCTGGTCAGTACATTCAAGATTGTCCTCGGTGGGATAAGGAATTGAAGAAGAAGAAATACAAGGATTACAGTTCTGATGATGCCAAGAAGAAGAAGAAATCTCCAAAGTCTTCATCATCAAAATCCTCAAAGTCTTCATCTGACAAGAAGAGCAGCTCCAAGAAGGCTCGGGCATTCATAGGCAAGGAAATGGATTCTGAGGCTGAATCTGAGGATCATGAGGAAGAGGAGGCATCCGAGGAGTCCGAGTCTGGTGTGGCAAGCCTGGCTCTTGCTACCGCGTTCGTCAGCAAGTCTATCTTCAACTTTGAAGAAAATGGCAACACCAACAATGCTGATGAAGGCAATGATGACTACGCTCCCACCTATTGCTTCATGGCAAAGGGTGCCAAGGTAACTAAATACCCCTCCTCTGAATCAAGTGAGGATGAATCTGATGAAAATCTTAAGCCTAGCTACTCTAAACTTGCTAAAATTGCTATGAAACAACAAAAGTCTATTGATAAAGTTCAAACCATGCTAGACAAAAGTGATGATATGTTGGGTGAAGAAATGGATCGCACTAAAAACTTAACTGAAAATCTTCAGAGACTTCAGTCTAAGTTTGAAAATCTTCAAAGTCATCATAACACTCTCTTATCTGATCACGAGAAGCTTTCTTATGAATTTCTTAAAAGAAAGGAAGATCTTGAGAAGCTAAGAGTGATTTATGAAGTTCTTCAGAAGGAGCGTGATTCATTACTAGCTCAACAAATCAGCTCTACTCAGGAAGAATTTGTTCCTCCATGTCTAAAGTGCATTGAACTTGAATCTGTTAATTCTTCACCTGAATGTTCAAATGCTTCTAATGTTACAAATTCTTCACCTGTCTCTGCTATCACTAATTCCTCATCTGAGGACAATGCAAGTATCACTGATGATGCAGGGCTGAAGGGATTGTACATGACAGGCATGTACAAAAGCCTCAAAGGCCATCAGACTCTTTGTGATGTGCTCAAAAAGTAGATCCTCAATAGAAACCCTAGGAAAGAGGGTATTGCCTTTGAGAGGAAACTCAATGCTGATGGAACATATTGGAAGCATGAGCAGTACTCCAAAACCTCATGGGTTGCTGCAAAGGGACCTCTAGTTGATCCATCCAACTTATCTGGCTTCACATGTGAATCTCCTCATTCTTCTGATGAGTCATTTGACTCTAACTATAAACTGTTCAAAAATCAGAATGGTGAAGTATTTGCTAGATATGTTGGGACTAACTGCAAGAACGGTTCCCCTATGAAGAAAATCTTGGTTCCCAAAAGTTGCCTTGAAAGCCTTCAGGTGAATGTCCTCATGACACCACCTCTGAAGAATAGGAACTCCAGATCAAATTCTTCATATGAACCAAATTATTCATATGGATCCAAGTCCTCAAGTGGACCAAATTCCTCACATGGATCAAATTCCTCAAAAGGATCAAAGTCGTCATATGATCATCATCATGCTAACCCTTCTGTTTCGCAGGGTAGAGCTAAGGGCTATGAATATGTGCATTATTCTTCAGATCATTATGTTCGTAAGTCCTCGAAGAATTTCTCTGCTTATTGATATGCTTATCCTAACCCCTCTTATGTGAAACAAAGTGGACTGTCGTCTATGCCACCTTTCTCATATGGTGCTCGCAGAGTGATGAATTCTTTGCCACCCCTCCAGATGTGGGTGGTGAAGAAAAAGAACTAATCTCTTTTCCAGGGTCAGGTCTCAAGTTGTGCTCAAAACGACTGAAGAATTTGCTGGAGACCTGAACAGTGCCTGATAGGACGCAGGCTAATCATGATGAAATGAACTTTCATTTCACACATCCTCCTAACAGCTTATCTGTTTTAATTGCTCGAAGAAATTGATCTGATGATATTGATGTCATATTCTTCACTGATGAAGTATATGAGTTTGTAAGATGCACTAATTCATCTATAGGATGATCAACCCAAAGCCAATGAGTGGGTCCTCGATAGTAGATGTACAAATCACATGACTGGTCAGAAGAATCTATTGATGGATGCTCCTTTATCACCATCACATCTGAAGCATATTGATACGTCTCGAACCTATCTATAATTTTTGATTGTTCCATGCTATTATATTACCCCTTTTGGATGTTTATGGGCTTTATTCTACATATTTATATCATTTTTGGGACTAACCTACTAACCGGAGGCCCAGCCTATATTGTTGTTTTTTTGCCTATTTCAGTATTTCGAAGAAAAGGAATATCAAACGGAGTCCAAACGGAATGAAACCTTCGGGAGCGTGATTTTTCGAACAAATCTGATCTGGAGATCTTGGAGTGCAAGTCAAGAAGCTCCCGAGGGCCCCACAAGATAGGAGGGCGTGCCCCCCGTAGGGCGTGCCCCCTGTCTCGTGGGCCCCTCGGGCGTCCACCAATGTACTTATTCCTCCTATATATACCTATGGACCCCAAAAACATCCAGGAGCACCACGAAACACAATTTCCACCGTCGTAACCTTCGGTATCCGCGAGATTCCATCTTGGAGCCTTCGCCGGCACTCTGTCGGAGGGGGAATCGACCATGGAGGGATTCTACATCAACACCATAGCCTCTCCGATGAGTTGTGAGTAGTTTACCACCGACCTATGGGTCCATAGTTATTAGCTAGATGGCTTCTTCTCTCTTTTTGGATCTCAATACAATGTTCTCCCCCTCTCTTGTGGAGATCTATTTGATGTAATCTCTTTTTGCGGTGTGTTTGTCGAGATCCGATGAATTGTGGGTTTATGATCAAGTTTATCTATGAATAATATTTGAATCTTCTCTAAATTCTTTTATGTATGATTGAGTTATCTTTGCAAGTATCTTTGAATTATCAGTTTGGTTTGGCCTACTAGATTGATCTTTCTTGCCATGGGAGAAGTGCTTAGCTTTGGGTTCAATCTTGCGGTGTTCTTACCCAGTGATAGAAAGGGTTGCAAGACACGTATTGTATTGTTGCCATCGAGGATAACAAGATGGGGTTTATATCATATTTCATGTGTTTATCCCTCTACATCATATCATCTTGCTTAATGCGTTACTCTGTTCTTATGAACTTAATACTCTAGATGCAGGCAGGAGTCGGTCGATGTGTGGAGTAATAGTAGTAGATGCAAGAAGGAGTCGGTCTACTTGTTATGGACGTGATGCCTATATACATGATCATGCCTAGATAATCTCATAACTATGCGCTTTTCTATCAATTGCTCGACAGTAATTTGTTCACCCACCGTAATACTTATGCTATCTCGAGAGAAGCCTCTAGTGAAACCTATGGCCCCCGGGTCTATCTATTATCATATTTGCTTTCAATCTATCTTTATTTGCATCTTTACTTTTTGCATCTATATTATAAAATACCAAAAATATTTATCTTACCATACTATCTCTATCATATGTCACTATTCGCGAGTGGCCGTGAAGGGATTGACAACCCCTTTATTGCGTTGGTTGCGATTTCTCAGTTTGTTTGTGTAGGTGCGTGGGACTTTTGAGGAGCCTCCCACCGGATTGATAACTTGGTTCTCAAAACTGAGGGAAATACTTACGCTACACTTTGCTGCATCACCCTCTCTTCTTCGAGGAAAACCAACGGAAGCTCAAGACGTAGCAAGAAGGATTTCTGGCGCCGTTGCTGGGGAGATCTTCGCTCAACTCAAGACATACCATGTACCCATCACAAACCCATCTCCCTCGCATTTACATTATTGTCCTCTCGTTTTCCTCTCCCCCACATCACCCTTGCCGTTTTATTCGCCCTCTCTTTCCCAATATCCTCCTCTCTTTTCGCTTGCCTTCTTTTGTGTGCTTGTTTGCTTGTTTGAACTTATGGACGAGCCTAAGGGTCCTGAACACCTTCTCTGAAGGATGGATGAGATTGAATCAAATATTAGAAGCTTTATGAATTTGCAATTTGAGCATAATAATTTATTTAGAAAAGAGCATAAGGAACAAAAAAGTTTTTTGGGGTTTATGAACAAAGAGCTTGATGATATGAATAAAGAATTCTATGGTGTTAACGCTCAAATTACCCGGCTTGAAAATGCTATAGCCAAAATTTCTGACAAGCAAGCCACCTTAGTCAATAAGATGGCCGCTAAACCAGAAAAATTACATGAAAATAATGATGAGGATCTTAAATTTATTGATGCGTCTCCGATTAGATCTATGTTTTGCAATATGAATTTTGATGATTATGGGAGTGATGATGAATCAACTTTGCCTAGAAGGCGTCCCAAAAATTCAGAATCTTTAGATCTTGATGTTAAATTTGGTAAAAGAGAGATTGGGGAATCCTAAACTTCTAATAATATTGAACCTACTATCTCTGATTTCAAGGAATTTGATTATGATAATTGCTCTTTAAAATGTTGTATTTCCTTGTTGCAATCCGTTGTTAATTCTCCTCATGCTTATAGTCAAAATAAAGCTTTTACCAAACATATCGTTGATGCCTTGTTGCAATCTTATGATGAAAAACTGAATTTGGAAGTTTCGATACCTAGAAAACTTAATGATGAGTGGGAACCTACTATAAAGATTAGAATTAAATATTATGAGTGTTTTACTTTGTGTGATTTGGGTGCTAGTGTTTCCACAATTCCAAAAACTTTATGTGATATTCTAGGTTTCCATGATCTTGATGATTGCTCTTTAAATTTGCACCTTGCGGATTCCACCATTAGAAAGCCTATGGGAAGGATCAGTGAGTTCTTATTGTTGCAAATAGAAATTTGGTGCCCGTAGATTTTATCGTTCTTGATATAGATAGCAATCTTTCTTGCCCTATTATTCTTGGTAGACCTTTCCTTAGAACGATTGGTGCGATTATTGATATGAGGGAAGGGAACATTAGATTCCAATTTCCTTTAAAAAAAGGCATGGAGCACTTTCCAAGAAAGAAAGTCAAATTACCTTATGAATCTATCATGCGTGCTACTTATGAATCTAGTGCCAAAGATGGCACAAGTTAAATCTATCCTTGCTTTTATGCCTAGTTAGGGGCGTTAAACGATAGCGCTAGTTCGGAGGCAACCCAATTTTTCTTTATGTTTTTTTGTTTTTGCTCCTGTTTAGGAATTAATCTTGCATCTACTCTCTGTTTAGATGTTTTCTATTTTTTAATTAGTGTTTGTGCCAAGTAGAACCTATAGGATAACCTACGACGATAGTTGATTTGATTTTGCTGAAAAACAGAAACTTTGCACGCACGAATATAATTTTGTTAAATCACAGGAACGTGCTTTTGCGTTGATTCTTATTGCTTATGTTCAATAGACAAATTGTCCAGGAGTTCCTATTTTGGTAGGAGTTTTAGAGTCCCAGAAGTTTGCGTTAGTTACAGATTTCTACAGACTGTTCTGTTTTTGACAGATTCTGCTTTTCGTGTGTTGTTTGCTTATTTCAATGCATCTATGGTTAGTAATTCAGTCTATGAACCATAAAGAAGTTGGAATAAACTAGGTTTTAACACCAAAATAAATAAAGAATGATTTCATTGTAGTACCTTATGTGGTGGTTTTCTTTTCTTTCACTAACGGAGCTTATAAGATTTCCTGTTGAGTTTTGTGTTGTGAAGTTTTCAAGTTTTGGGTAAAGCTTTTATGGACTATGGAATAAAGGGTGGCAAGAGCCTAATCTTGGGGATGCCCATGGCACCCCAAGATATTCAAGAGTAGCCAAAAGCCTAAGCTTGGGGATGCCCCGGGAAGGCATCCCCTCTTTCGTCTTTGTTCATTGGTAACTTTACTTGGAGCTATATTTTTATTCGCCACATGATATGTGTTTTGCTTGGAGCGTCGTGTATTATATTAGTCTTTGATTTTTAGTTTACCACAATCATCCTTGCTGTACACACCTTTTGGGAGAAGCCTACTTGATTAGAATTTGCTAGAATACTCTATGTGCTTCACTTATATCTTTTGAGCTTGTTAGTTTTTGCTCTAGTGCTTCACTTATATCTTTTAGAGCACGGTGGTGTCTTAATTTTGAAGAAATTGCTAGTCTCTCATGCTTCACTTATATTATTTTTAGAGTCTTTTAGAACAGCATGGTATTTTCTATTATCATAAAGTTGGTCCTAGAATGATGAGCATCCAAGTTGGGTATAATAAAAACTATCATAGAAAGTGAATTGGATGCTATGATCAACTTGATACTTCATAATTGTTTTGAGATATGGAGGTAGTGATACTCAAGTTATGCTAGTTGGGTGATTATGAATTTAAAGAATGCTTGTGTTTAAGTTTGTGATTCCCGTAGCATGCACGTATGGTGAACTGCTTTGTGATGAAGTTGGAGCACAGTTTTATTTATTGATTGTCTTCCTTATGAGTGGCGGTCGGGGACGAGTGATGGTATTTTCCTACCAATCTATCCCCCTAGGAGCATGCGCGTAGTGCTTTGGTTTTTGATTTCTTAAGTTTTGCAATAAGTATATGAGTTCTTTTGACTAATGTTGAGTCCATGGATTATACGCACCCTTTCACCCTTCCACCATTGCTAGCCTCTTTTGTGCTGCGCTACTTTCGCCGGTACCATACACCCACCATACTCCTTCCTCATAACAGCCACCATACCTACCTATTATGGCATTTCCATAGCCATTCCGAGATATATTGCCATGCAACTTTCCACCGTTCCATTCATATGACACACATTACTTTTGTCATATTGCTGTTTGCATGATCATGTAGTTGACATCGTATTTGTGGCAAGGCCACCTTCATAATTTTCATACATGTCGCTCTTGATTCATTGCATATCTCGGTACACCATCGGAGGCATTCATATAGAGTCATCTTGTTCTAGCTTTGAGTTGTAAATCCATAAAAGTGTGATGATCTTCATTATTAGAGCATTGTCCTCGCGAGGAAAGGATGATGAAGGCTATGGTTCCCCCACAAGTCGGGATGAGACTTCGAACTTTACAAAAAAAAATAAAAAAAAATAAAAAATAAAGGCCAAAAAGAAAAGAAAAAAAAGGCTAAAGAAAAAAAAAGAGAAAAATAAAATGAAAAAAATAAAATGAGAGAAAAAGAGAGAAGGGACAATGCTACTATCTCTTTTTCCACACTTGTGCTTCAAAATAGCACCGTGATCTTCATGATAGAGAGTCTCATATGTTGTCACTTTCATATACTAGTGGGAATTTTTCATTATAGAACTTGGCTTGTATATTCCAATGATGGGCTTCCTCAAAAGTGCCCTAGGTCTTCGTGAGAAAGCGAGTTGGATGCACACCCACTTAGTTTCTTTTGTTGAGCTTTCATATATTTATAGCTCTAGTGCATCCTTTGCATGGCAATCCCTACTCACTCACATTGATATCTATTAATGGGCATCTCCATAGTCCATTGATACGCCTAGTTGATGTGAGACTATCTTCTCCTTTTTTGTCTTCTCCACAACCACCATTCTATTCCACATATAGTGCTATGTCCATGGCTCATGCTCATGTATTACATTAAAGTTGAAAGAGTTTGAGATTATTAAAGTATGAAACAATTTTTTGGCTTGTCATCGGGGTTGTGCATGATTAAATATTTTGTGTAATGAAGATAGAGCAACAGTCAGACTATATGATTTTGTGGGGATAACTTTCTTTAGCCAGGTTATTTTGAGAAGACATGATTACTTTGATTAGTATGCCTGAAGTATTACTATTTCTTATGTCAATATGAACTTTTATTTTGTATTCATTTGGATCTGAACATTCATGCCACAATGAAGAAAATTACATTATGAATTATGCTAGGTAGCATTCCATATCAAAAATTCTCTTTCATCATTTACCTACTCGAGGACGAGCAGGAATTAAGCTTGGGGATGATTGATACGTCTTCCATGCTATTATATTACCCCATTTGGATGTTTATGGGCTTTATTATACATATTTATATCATTTTTAGGACTAACCTACTAACCGGAGGCCCAGCCCATATTGTTGTTTTTTTTGCCTATTTCAGTATTTCAAAGAAAAGGAATATCAAACGGAGTCCAAACGGAATGAAACCTGCGGGAGCGTGATTTTTGGAACAAATCTGATCTGGAGATCTTGGAGTGCAAGTCAAGAAGCTCCCGAGGGCCCCACGAGATAGGAGGGCGCGCCCCCCGTAGGGCGTGCCCCTGTCTCGTGGGCCCCTCGGGCGTCCACCGATGTACTTCTTCCTCCTATATATACCTATGGACCCCAAAAACATCCAGGAGCACCACGAAACACAATTTCCATCGTCGTAACCTTCGGTATCCACGAGATTCCATCTTGGAGCCTTCGCCGGCACTCTGCCGGAGGGGGAATCGACCATGGAGGGCTTCTACATCAACACCATAGCCTCTCCGATGAGTTGTGAGTAGCTTACCACCGACCTACGGGTCCATAGTTATTCGCTAGATGGCTTCTTCTCTCTTTTTGGATCTCAATACAATGTTCTCCCCCTCTCTTGTGGAGATCTATTCGATGTAATCTCTTTTTGCGGTGTGTTTGTCGAGATCCGATGAATTGTGGGTTTATGATCAAGTTTATCTATGAATAATATTTGAATCTTCTCTGAATTCTTTTATGTATGATTGAGTTATCTTTGCAAGTCTCTTCGAATTATCAGTTTGGTTTGGCCTACTAGATTGATCTTTCTTTCCATGGGAGAAGTGCTTAGCTTTGGGTTCAATCTTGCGGTGTTCTTACAAGTGACAGAAAGGGTTGCAAGACACGTATTGTATTGTTGCCATCGAGGATAACAAGATGGGGTTTATATCATATTGCATGTGTTTATCCCTCTACATCATTTCATCTTGCTTAATGCGTTACTCTGTTCTTATGAACTTAGTACTCTAGATGCAGGCAGGAGTCCGTCGATGTGTGGAGTAATAGTAGTAGATGCAGGCAGGAGTCGGTCTACTTCTTATAGACGTGATGCCTATATACATGATAATGCCTAGATAATCTCATAACTATGCGCTTTTCTATCAATTGCTCGACAGTAATTTGTTCACCAACCGTAATACTTATGCTATCTCGAGAGAAGCCTCTAGTGAAACCTATGGCCCCCGGGTCTATCTCTTATCATTTGCTTTCAATCTATCTTTATTTGCATCTATATCAGAAAATACCAAAAATATTTATCTTATCATACTATCTCTATGAGATCTCACTTTTCGCGAGTGGCCGTGAAGGGACTTTTGAGGAGTTCTCGGTTTGTTTGTGTAGGTGCGTGGGACTTTTGAGGAGCCTCCTACTGGATTGATACCTTGTTTCTCAAAACTGAGGGAAATACTTACGCTACACTTTGCTGCATCACCCTCTCCTCTTCGAGGAAAACCAACACAAGCTCAAGACGTAACACATATCATCTTTGCTGACAAAGGCAAAAGTCAGGTATTGGTCTAGGTAAGGTTGCAATCTCTAAGGACATACAGATGGACAAAGTCATGCTTGTCGAGTCCTTAGGTTACAACCTCATGTCTGTCTCAATGCTTTGTGATCTTGCTATGTTTGTTGTCTTTGGCAAGTATCGTTGTGTTGTGATCTTGGAAGCTGACAATTCCGAAGTCTTCGAAGGCTTTAGGAGAGGAGACTTGTACATTGTTGATTTCTCTACAGGACCATAGCCTGCCGTGTGCTTACTTGCAAAAGCTTCAGAAGGCTGTCTATGGCATCGACGACTTGGTCATGCTGGCATGAGGAATCTACACATGCTCGTGAAGAAGAAGCATGTCATTGGCAATGAGAATATCAAATTCCTCAAGGATCACTTATGCGGATCCTGTGAAGCTAGGAAGATGACAAAGGCCAAGAATCCAGTGAAGACTATCATTACTACCACTCGACCATTTGAATTGCCTCACATGGATCTCTTCGGTCCTGATCATTATTCTGCTGTTACAAATGATGCATCTCTATATGGCTTTGTTATTGTTGATGATTATTCTCGTTACACATGGGTGCACATTGTCACTTACAAACATGAGGTGCAGGAAGTCTTCGAACGATTTTCCTCGAGGGCTTCAACCAACTTTGGTGTGAAGATCAAACACATCAGAAGTGACAATGGGACTGAGTTCAAGAACTCCGGTCTTGATGGCTATCTTGATGAACTTGGTATTACTCATGAGTTATCTACTCCTTATACTCCTTAGCAGAATGGCGTCATGGAGCGCAAGAACAGAACCCTCGCTGAAATGGCTCACACTATGCTTGATGAATACAAAACACCTCGTTGGTTCTGGATTGATGCAATTGATACCGCTTGCCACATCATCAAGAGAGTATATCTTCACAAATTCTTCAAGAAGACTTCCTACGAACTCCTCACTGACAAGAAACCCAATGTGAGTTACTTCAAAGTCTTGGGTGCTAAATGTTGGATTAGAGATCCTCATCACAATTCTAAATTTGCACCAAAAGCACATGAGGGTTTCATGCTTGGTTACGGAAAGGACTCGCACACCTACAAAGTCTTCAACAACGTTCTTCACAAGGTTATTGAAACTGTGGATGTGCGGTTCGATGAAACTAATGGCTCGCAAAGAGAGAACCTACCTTCTGTGATAGATGAACCAGCACCTGAGGATTCTATCAAGTTCAAGGCTACTGATGATGTCATTCCTACTGAAGAATCTACTGAAGAATTCATTCCAGAACGTGATGAACATCAAGCTGGCGCACCTGAAGAAAATGGTGCTGAAGAAAATGCTCCTGAAGGAAATGCTGATCAAATTCTTTGAAGACAACCCACTCATCCTCGCATTGCAAATGAAGTGCAAGTCGAGTAGATCATCGCTGACATTCGAGCACCAGGTCCTCTCACTCGCTCAAAGGCTTCACATTTATATAACTTTTGTGGGCACTTTGCTTTTGTCTCTATCACAGAGCCCACTAAGGTAGATGACACATTTCTAGAGCTTGAGTGGATTCAAGCTACGCAAGAAGAATTACATCACTTTGAGCTCAACAATGTCTGGGAATTGGTCAAACATCCAGATCCTCGCAAGCACAACATCATTGGCACAAAATGGATCTACCGCAACAAGCAAGATGAAAATGGCCTTGTGGTGAGGAATAAGGCACGGCTTGTAGCTCAAGGCTACACACAGGTTGAAGGAATTGACTTCGATGAAACTTTTTCACCTGTTGCTAGACTTGAGACTATTCGCATATTACTTGCTTATGCTAACCATCATGATATTATCTTACAACAAATGGATGTGAAAAGTGCATTCCTCAATGGTAATTTTGAGGAAGAAGTATATGTTGCTCAACCACCAGGTTTTGAAGATCCAAAGAATCCCGACAAAGTCTTCAAACTCAACAAGGCACTGTATGGCCTCAAGCAAGCCCCTCGGGCGTGGTATGATACTTTGAAGGAATTCTTCATGAAGAAAGGCTTCAAACCCGGTTCACTCGACCCAACTCTTTTCACTAAATCTTATGATGATGAATTGTTTGTGTGCCTAATATATGTTGATGATATCATTTTTGGCTGTACTGACCAGCGATATAGTGATGAATTTGCCTATCTGATGAGTGAAGAATATCAAATGTCTATGATGGGAAAATAGAAATTATTTTTAGGTCTTCAAATTCATCAACAGCGCAATGGGATATTCATATCTCAGGAGCAATACCTCAAGGACATATTGAGGAAATTCGGCATGCAAGATTGCAAAGGGGTCAAAATTCCAATGCCTACAAATGGCCATCTATGCACTGATGAAAATGGTAAAGACTTCGATCAAAAGGTATACCGCTCCATGATTGGTTCTTTATTGTACCTATGTGCATATACGGCGGATATTATGCTTAGTGTTTGCATGTGTGCCCGATTTCAAGCTACACCGAAGGAATCACACCATAAGGCTGTGAAGCATATTCTTCGATACTTAGCTCACACACCAACACTTGGATTATGGTATCCCAAGGGCTCTACTTTTGATCTCATTGGATATTCAGACTCTGACTATGATGGCGATCGCATGGACCGCAAGTCAACATCTGGCACATGTCATTTCATCGGACGATCTTTGGTATGTTGGTCCTTAAAGAAACAGAACTGTGTATCTCTCTCCACTGCAGAAGCTGATTACATTGCTGCTGGATCATGCCGTGCTCAATTACTATGGAGGAAGCAAACACTCAAGGACTATGGCATCAACGTGAAGAATGTGCCTCTCTACTGCGACAATGAGAGTGCCATCAAGATTGCTCATAACCTAGTTCAGCACTCGAAGACAAAGCACATCCAGATTCGTCATCATTTTTGTCGTGATCATGTGTTGAAGGGTGACATCTCCATCAACCATGCTAGCACTAAAGATCAACTGGCCGATATTTTCACTAAGCCCTTGGATGAGAAGAGATTTAGCAAGTTGCGGTGTGAGCTAAATATCCTACAATATTCGAATGTTCTCTGAAATCGACACACATCCTAACACTTATGTTGACTTGATGACTTAGATGTGCAACACACGAAGTAATGTTTTTCTTCAATCAATGAAGACTAACCCTCTAAGTGTGAAGAAATTAATGAAGAAATTGATTCTCAGAGCCCTACGAGAATTGTACGCGGTGTCTGAAATCAGCTTTCTTATACGGTGGGTTACGCCACCAACCAAAGTTGAAAATCTTCAATTTGAGTTTTTCTTCGTTTTTGAAATTCCTCAGTTTTTCAAATTCTTCAACTTTGCATTGTCTTCACTCTTTTCGGTGTTGTTCTTCATTTGAATATATATATATATATATATATATATATATATATATATATATATATATGAGTTTATTGCTATTTCTTCAAGTTGCTTTATTCTGCTAAGTGAATGTGATCGGACCCTTCCCAATCTATGCTAAACTCAACCCAGTCTATTCACAAATTCTTCATGTGCGTTCTAATTTGAAACTCGTTCAAAATCTTCATTGTGTCCTTGACAGCTGAAGAAATTGCGAACGGAAACTTAAAATAATCTTATCTAAATTTTTGGCTTTGCCGCTCAAACTGTTCTGCTTCTCATGACAAATACTTATCTATTCACCCACGATCCTACATGATCGCCACCTCTCAGTACGTGGGTGACACATGTCAAGCGAATGAGTAGGGGCCAGGGGCATGTTCGTCCGATTTCCTCGGCTGAACAATTTTTCACTCCCTCTATAAATACCCCTGTATCTTCCTCGCTTTACTTTCACCTCGCTCACGCTCTCTCCTGCTCGAGCTTCCCCAAAACCCTAGCGCCGCCGCTACTTCATCGTCGCCGGTGAGGAAGAGCTTCACTGCCTCGACCTCGTCGCCGTCGTACTCGCGTCGGTTGCGGATTTCTTCACTTCGCCACCGTTGTAGCCGTCTTTCTCTGCCAATTTAGGGTGTGGAAGATCTGACCTGACGAACTTCACATCTGTTCTTCCCAGTTCATCGTGTTCTTCACTTCGGGTAATTAAAAGTTACTTTTATTGCTCGCTTTGATTCTCAAGTTTTCTTAAAAAACTTCAAAGGTGTTTATTCTTCAAATCTTCACGCACATTAACACCTCACATGTCATCTGCTCTTGATTCGTTTCTCTAAGCAATGATTTTCTTCAAGATTCCTCAATTGTGTGGATTCTCAATCTATACAACTCTGGAACCTAAGAAAAAGAACGCTTATTCAAATTCCTCAAAACTCACCTGGTCAAAATTCCTCAAAACCCATTCTTTTTGAAAAACCTTCTGAGAACGCATATGACCTCTCCAAATTCCTCGCAACTATACTCTGTTCAGAGGTACAAATGCCCGCTGCTGAATCACTAGGTTCTCATCAACTTAACTCATTTGCAGCATTCCTCGAAGAAAAGTTGTACACCTCTTCAGAAACTTCAGTTGTTCATATTCCTCAGCTGAAGAAAATGGGTGACAAAAGGCCACAGAAAGGAGGAAAGAGGCCTGACGTCAATACTGCGTTTGAAATTCCTGAGGACATATACAAGGACTACTGCACACCTGATGAAGCCAAATTCGACAAAGAGGACAAGAATCAGCGCAAGGTGCACATACAAAGGATAGAGAGGAGATGGGAACAAGAATGGAGGGAGTACAGATATGTCACTCCCAAGTATATGAAGAAATTCGCACTCAACCCTCCATGCCCAAGACCTCCATTGGCACCAGGCCAGTTGGCAGATCCCACCAGCATCAAGCACGGTGAGGATTATCCTGATGAATGGGCAAAGCACCAAGCCAAACTGGCTAAGCAAGCAAAAGAAGCAGTGAAGAAATTCAACACAGACTCTGCTGCTGCTGCTGTCTCTGCTGAGGCCTCTGCTAGTCAGCCAAAGAAGGCAATGCACAAGAAGCCTGCGCACAAGACCAGTGCTTCACCTTCAATGCCCTCGCGGCCAAGCTTCTCTGCTATGCCATCAAGGCCAGATTCTTCAAGTCCCTCATGACAAATTCCTCAGACTGCTCCTTCAAAGTCCTCAGCTCCTACATCAAAGTCTTCAGCTGCTCCGACAAAATCCTCAGCACCTGTGCATCTCGCCACATGCCAAAGGACTCAAGGCTTCTCTATTGCCTCAGGAGCATCTGCAACCTCCTCAGCTGCTCGAACTTCCTCAGCTGGTCCCTCACTGCTGAAGAAAAAGGCCACTCCTGGACGAGGTATTCGACCAAGTCGTCACAAGAAGCAAGTCGCCTTCCAAGTGCCCTCTGATGATGATGATGTGGATGATGAAGTACTTGCCGAAATCATCAGAAATAGGCAAGCCAGGGCCGCTAGAGCCAAAGGCAGCAATGTGCCGCTGATGCTGGATCCAACATTGATCCTCGACTACATTGACCTGTGGCACAAAGATCCTAACACGCCTTTGCCAGAGATGAACCTCACTCCTGGTCAAAGTCATGTTCTTACTGCATTCATTGAGGAAGAAAAATGGAAATTTGAACAAGGCAGAAGTTTGAAGAAAGCGCAGTACAAGAAACAGCGCTACCTCAAGGACAATGTCCTCACTCTCACTCCTGATCAGCTCCTTGCCTTGCAAGTCAAAATCAAACAACTCAGCGATGAATTTGATCGCTACTATGCTGATTGGAAGGGCGCCAAGGTGTGTTTCGTCAATCTGACAAAGAAATTCACTTCAAGTGTTGCTCCATCTGTGCACGTTGAAGATACTCAGGCTGAAGCATCGGCTCAGCCTACTGAAGAACTTGCCAGCACCGCTGATGACATTCAGGTTGCTGAAGAAAATGAGAGTGCCAGGGCTGATGACTCCATTCCAGCCGCTAAAGATATTGCCAGGGCATCCACTAGTGGTGCGCCTAAAGAAAGTGAACAAATAAGGACAACTGCATCAGTTGTGCCTGAGGAAAATGAACCAAAGTCCTCTGCACCTCCTGCGCCTACACCAACTCCGATCCTTCCATCTGCATTAGATGCGAAGAAGACCAAGGCTGCAGAACATGCAGCTGTGAAGAAAAGGAAGGCATCAACTTCTTCAAATTCTTCAGCTCCGAAGAAGATGAAGACTCTGATCAGTTCAATTGACAATCCAATTGATGCCGTTCTAGTCTCATCAATGCAGTAAAAGGACCTTGTTCCATTTGATCATGATTATGTGATTCCTAATGAATCTGATGAAGAAACTCCTTCTACTGCTTCGTCAGAGCAGTTGGACGAAGAAATTGAAGTGGATAAGATCCCTTCAACCCCAGTAATTTCCTCACCTATGCCTCAGTTTACTACTGAAGAGATAGGTGTTGAAGAAATTGAAGATGAGGATGTAGACATTGGGTGTACCACTCCTGTGCTCAATGATGAATTTTGGGACAGTCAACATCCAAACTCTCCAATGTTCACTCCACTCCAAGCTATTCCTTAGTCCCCTGCCGCCACTGAAGTGTAAATGGGATCTGAAAAACCTCATGCAACCCCAAGTGTTCATGAAGAAATTCCAGCCACTAGTGCTGAACAAATTGTCAATCAAGAATTGACGACCCAGGCTGAAGCTGCTGAAGAGCCTGAAATTCCACAGCCTGAGGAACCTGAGATTGCGATTCCTGAAGTGGTACTGCAATTGACTGACACTCCTCAGCCCAAGCCAAAGGATCCCTTCTCCAAGAAGCAAAAATTCCAGGCCGATGATTTCTTTGGCGAGCACGTATTCTTCACTGAATTCAACCCATATGACAATGCTCATCTTAGAAGGAAGCGTTTCTGGACTGTCAGCCAGGCCAACTTCTATTCCTCGGTGCTCCTCAACAAGGACAAAGTCTTCGATCATGAGGATATTCCTCATGTGGACATGGAATCCATGCCTTGCTTCTCTCAAGTCCTTAGCATGATTCATGACACTGGCTTTCTCAATTTCTGCTCTGACATAGTTGATTGGAATGAAGAGCTTATTCTTCAGTTCTACACAACTTAGCATATCACAGGCGATGCTGCTGACGTCAACTCATGGGTGTTGGACTGGATGACTGAAAACACTCATTACAAGGCACTAGCCTCTGAATTGCTTCGTGCCTTACCAATGAGTCCTCCACCTGATGGTGCTCGTTGTCTGTACGATGAGCCTGAACTCACTGATCACTATATGCAAGTGCTCATGAAGCCGCTAAAGCCAGGACAAGGTCCAAGGACCAAATTCCTCGTGAAGGAATTGCTCTATGTGCCCAGAACCATCTACCGCATTCTGAAGAAGACCATGAGTCCCATCAAAGGCCATGACTCATCCGATGAAGAAATTATCGAAATGATGAAGAATATGCTTTTCAACATCATGCATGGCATCCCCATAAATTATCATGATTTCTTCATGAGGACTCTGGCGAATGTTGCACTTTCTCCATTTGGGTTGAAGCCTTACGCGCCGTGGATCATGAGATTCCTCAGAACAAGGTCTTCACTCAACTACAAGGATGAGTTTCAGAATCACCTCAACTACTTGCCCCCTATTGAAGTCCTCAAGCGGACAATTTCCTCATCTAATGAGAAGGGCAAGTCACCAGCCGTGATCGATGAAGGCATTCGTCCATTGGATGGTCAGCTCCGTAAAGCTGCATCTTACTCCACCAATGATGAGTCTGCCACTCATGATACTGCTGCCAATGCTACCAAGACAAGTCCTCAAGCTACTGCTCCTCATGTGCTGACTGATCGTGAACTACTGATAAGTCTTCACCAGAAGGTGGATCGAAACCACAAGTGGGTTAAGCGTCAGTTTGGCTCTATTCTTCACAACATGACTTCTACACATAATGCAGTGAAGAAAAACCACTACTACCTCCATGAAGTGTTTGATCGCACCTGGGCTATTCTGTCACATCTATATAATGAAGAAGATCTAAAGCAAATGGGCTTCAAGGAAGACTTTGACTGGTCTGCTCCTCCACCGAAAAGATTCAAGAAAGTCAATGTTCCTTCCTTGGTGGCCAGCTCATATTCTTCATCACGTGCCACGGACGAGCATGAAGACTTGGACGACACTGCAGCAGGCCCTACAACGACTCAAGACCCTGACAACGCTGGCGCTCCTCCATCAACATGATATTCCTCATGGGTGTTAGTCCTCAGTTTCAACCCTTTTGGTCATTCGATGACAAAGGGGGAGAAATTTGAGTTAGTCTTCAAGCGGGTCTATCTTATATGGGCGTTATTTTTTGCTAAGTTACAACCCTCGTCCTTCAGGTGACTTTGCTGGATCGAGTTGTAATCTTAAACTCTATGGTGACCTGATACTTTTGTTGTGTTATTCTGCATGCTTACTCCTCATTAATGTAAATGCATGCATGCTGAATTACATCAGTTACCATATTTCATCATGCATTTCAAATTCTTCATATTATATATCAAATGCGTGTATGAATTACAAGATATAGGGGATCCATGATTATACTCTTCAAGTGTGCATTGCTTCAAAAGCAAATTCCTCACTATGCACATCTTCAGGGGGAGTTCTTCTATATCTTGCAATCAAATTCCTCAACATCAATATCTACACTTCATATATTTATCCCCATTGAAAACTTAACATATATTGTCATCAATCACCAAAAAGGGGGAGATTGTAAGTGCATCTAGTGCCCCTTAGTGATTTTGGTGTATTGAAGACTTATAGGTTGAGGGACTGATGCGTTTGTGAGTGTACACAGGTATATAAGTCTATGAGGAGTTTGATATCTATAGAGAAAGTCGACCCCTAAAAATGAAGCTCTTCAACTGAAGACTTTGGATTTCTGAAGACTTTCTGAAGACTTTGAAAGTGAAGAAATTGGTGTGACCTTGAGGACATGGCAATCATTCAAGGAACATGAAGCGTGAAGACTTTTGTTTTCTTAGTTTCATTTTCTCTTTCTTTAGTCATAGGAAACACCGTACTGTTAAAGGGGGTCGAGGAAATACTAAGGAAAAATTTCCATGTGATGCTCAACTCAAAATCCTACACCTACCAATCCCTTCGAGTGAAGCCATTGGAAATCTCATACGGTTCATTCATATTCTTTATTGACAGAGAAGAAGTTCTTCTGGTCCCTGAGGACTTTGTTCTGACTGAGGAGTTAGGAATTCACCAGTGTGAATTGCCTACACAGTGAGGAACATGATAGCCGTGAGGATTTTGATAGTCAAAATTCCGCCCGTTACTGTGCTATGCGCGAGCGGTTCCAAAATATCTACCCACCTAACGGTCATATCAAACAACGACATTTATGTATTATCATGTCGGGCTGCTCCCTAGGCTATAAATAGCCGCCCACTTCCACCACTAGTTGGTTGGCTGCTCCGAGTGAAACTGACACTTGTCATTTGAGAGCATCCCATCCTCCAAGGACTTTGAGCGAAATCATCAAGTGAGGAAAAACCCAAACCCCAACCTACAAACCCCAAAGTGATTGAGCATCACTGAAGAGATTGATCCTGCGTGGATCTGACGCGTGTTTCCTTTGAAGACTGTCCTTCTTCCAGACGTTTAGGCGTCAAGGTCTAGAGCATCCAAGAGGAATTGTGGATCACCGAGTGACTGAGTTTGTGAAGGTTCAGAAGTCACATGAAGACTTACCACGAGTGATTGGGCGAGGTCTGTGTGACCTTAGCTCAAGGAGAATACGGTGAGGACTATGTGTCTGGGACTGTGTGTCCTCTAGTTTAAATACTCAGCCGCTCCAACTAGATGTACAAGTGAGATAGCAGTTGGAAATGGTCTACCAAATCATTGTCTTCACCGAACTAACTGGTTCTATCTCCTCAACTCTTTCATTTCCTCGTGTATGTTGTTGTGTGCCTGTTCATATCTGTCTGAAGACATTGACTGAAGACTTTCTCAATTTCCTCAGTTCTATTTCTTTAGTCTGTCCGTCTTCTTCCTTGTGTTATCCTGTGTTTACGCTTTCTGTACTCTGTGCTTGTCTTCATTCATCATGGTGACTATGCGTGTGTTCTGTTATGTTTACTTTTGAGTACTTATTCCGCTGCAAGTAGTTCTTCATTTAGGAATTTCCTCACCAGCAAATTCCTCAGTGAAGAATTCATAAAAATCGCCTATTCACCCCCTCTAGTCGATATAATGCACTTTCAATAACCAGTGACCATTTCCTTTGCAGTAGAAGGACTTAGTTTCAGGCTTTGGTCCAGCTTTGGGCTTCTTCACGGGAGTGACAACTTGCTTGCCATTCTACTTGAAGTTTCCTTTCTTTATCTTTGCCTTTCTTCTTGAAACTTGTGGTCTTGTCAATCATCAACACTTGATGCTCTTTCTTGATTTCTACCTTCGTCGATTTCAGCATCACGAAGAGCTCAGGAATCGTTTTCGTCATCCCTTGCATACTATAGTTCATCACGAAGTTCTAGTAACTTGGTGATGGTGACTAGAGAACTCTGTCAATCACTATCTTATCAGGAAGATTAACTCCCACTTGATTCAAGCGATTGTAGTACTCAGACAATCTAAGCACTTGCTCACAAGTTGAGCAATTCTCCTCCATCTTTTAGGCGAAGTATTTGTCAGAGGTCTCATACCTCTTGACACAGGCATGAGTCGGAAATACCAATTTCATCTCATGGAACATCTCATATGTTCCGTGATGTTTCGAAAATGTTTTTGTAGTCCCTGTTCTAAGCCATAAAGCATGGTGCACAAAACTATCAAGTAGTCATCATATTGATCTAGCAAAACATTCATAACGTCTGCATCTGCTCCTGCAAAGGTCCATCACCTAGCGGTGCATCAAGGACATAATTCTTCTATGGAGCAATGAGGACAAACCTCAAATCACGGACCAAGTCCGCATCATTTCTACTAACATCTTTCAACATAGTTTTTTTCTACGAACATATAAAAAACATAGGGAAGCTATAAAACAAGCTATTGATCTACAACATAATTTGCAAAATACTACCAGGACTAAGTCCATGATAAATTATAGTTCAATTAATCATATTACTTAAGAACTCCCACTTAGATAGGCATCTCTCTAATCATCTAAGTGATCACGTGATCCAAATCAACTAAACCATGACCGACCATCATGTGAAATGGAGTAGTTTTCAATGGTGAACATCACTATGTTGATCATATCTACTATATGATTCACGCTCGACCTTTCGGTCTTAGTGTTCTGACGCCATATCTGCATATGCTAGGATTGTCAAGTTTAACCTGAGTATTTTGCGTGTGCAAAACTGGCTTGCACCCGTCGTAGATGGACGTAGAGCTTATCACACCCGATCATCATGTGGTGTCTGGGCACGACGAACTTTGGCAACGGTGCATACTCAGGGAGAACACTTTTATCTTGAAACTTAGTGAGAGATCATTTTATAATGCTATTGTCAATCAAAGCAAGATAAGATGCATAAAAGGTAAACATCACATGCAATCAATATAAGTGATATGATATGGCCATCATCATCTTGTGCTTGTGATCACCATCTCCGAAGCACCATCATGGTCACCATCGTCACCGGCGCGACACCTTTATCTCCATCGTAGCATCGTTTGTCGTCTCGCCAACTATTGCTTCTATGACTATCGCTACCGCTTAGTGATAAAGTAAAGCAATTACAGGGCGATTGCATTGTATACAATAAAGAGACAACCATATGGCTCTTGCCAGTTGCCGATAACTCGGTTACAAAAAATGATCATCTCATACAATAAAATATAGCATCATGCCTTGACCATATCACATCACAACATGCCCTGCAAAAACAAGTTAGACTTCCTCTACTTTATTGTTGCAAGTTTTACGTGGCTGCTACAGACTGAGCCAGAACCGTTCTTACCTACTCATCAAAAACACAACGTTAGTTTGTCAAGTTAGTGTTGTTTTAACCTTCTCAAGGACCGGGCGTAGCCACACTCGGTTCAACTAAAGTTGGAGAAATAGACACCCGCCAGCCACATGTGTGCAAAGCACGTTGGTAGAACTAGTCTCGCGTAAGCGTACGCATAATGTCGGTCCGGGCCGCTTCATCCAACAATACCGCCGAACCAAAGTGTGACATCCTGCTAAGCAGTATGACTTGTATCGCCCATAACTCACTTGTGTTCTACTCGTGCATATAACATCAACGCATAAAACCTAGCTCTGATGCCACTATTGGGGAACGTAGTAATTTCAAAAACATTCCTACGCACACACATGATCATGGTGATGCATAGCAATGAGAGGGGAGAGTGTGTCCATGTACCCTCGAAGACCATAAGCGGAAGCGTTAGCACAACGCGGTTGATGTAGTCGTACGTCTTCACAATCCGACTGATCAAGTACCGAACGCACGGCACCTCCGAGTTTAGCACACGTTCAACTTGATGACGTCCCTGGAACTCCGATCCACCTGAGCTTTGAGGGAGAGTTCCGTCAGCACGATGGCGTGGTGATGATGATGATGTTCTACCGACACAGGGCTTCGCCTAAGCACCGCTACAATATTATCGAGGTGGATTATGGTGGAGGGGGGCACATCACACGGCTAAGAGATCCAAGGGATCAATTGTTGTGTCTTTGGTGCTAGCCCTGCCCCTCTATTTATATGTTGAGCCCCGGGGTCGAAACTTGGAGCAAAAGCCTCCTGAAAGTCGGTTTTGCCCGAAAGGCAAGACCAAATGCCACAATCCTTGGCTTTTGGCCCAGACGCCATGGGCCTCGGCATCTGGCCCATGGCAAGATGCAAGGGTCTCCGGCGTTTGGCCCCCTGGCCTCCGCAAAACTCCTTTTGCACTAACCTGAAGCCTCATGGGCTTGACCCCTTGGCCTAACCATATCGTGGAATATATGAATCTTTACCTCCAGACCATTCCGGAGCTCCTCTTCATGTTCGTGATCTTATCCGGGACTCCGAACTACCTTCGGTACATCAAAACACATAAACTCATAATATAACCATCATCGAACTTTAACCATGCTGACCCTACGGTTTCGAGAACTATGTAGACATGACCGAGACACGTCTTCATTCAATAACCAATAGTGGGACCTGGATGCCTATATTGGCTCCCATATATTCTATGAAGATCTTTGTCGGTCAAACCGCATAACAACATACGTTGTTCCCTTTGCCATCGGTATGTTACCTGCCCGAGATTCGATCGTCAGTATCTCAATACCTAGTTCAATCTCGTTACAGGCAAGTCTCTTTACTCATTCCGTAATACATCATCCTGCAACTAACTCATTAGTTGTAATGCTTGCAAGGCTTATAGTGATGTGCATTACCGAGTGGGCCCAGAGATACCTCTTTGACAATCGGAGTGACAAATCCTAATCTCGAAATATGCCAACCTAACAAGTACCTTTGTTGACACCTGTAGAGCACCTTTATAATCACCCAGATACATTGTGACGTTTGGTAGCACACAAAGTGTTCCCCTGGTAAACAGGGGTTGCATAATCTCATAGTCATAGGAACATGTATAAGTCATGAAGAAAGCAATAGCAACATACTAAACGATCAAGTGCTAAGCTAACGGAATGGGTCATGTCAATCACATCATTCTCCTAATGATGTGATCCCATTAATCAAATGACAACTCTTTGTCTATGGTTAGGAAAAATAACCATCTTTGATTAACGAGCTAGTCAAGTAGAGGCATACTAGTGACACTCAGTTTGTCTATGTATTCACACATGTATCATGTTTCCAGTTAATACAATTCTAGCATGAATAATAAATAGTTATCATGATATAAGGAAATAAATAATAACTTTATTATTGCCTCTAGGGCATATTTCCTTCACGTTGCGCTACCTTCTGCCTATAAGTACTGTTTCCCGGCCTTCTTCGGTGGCACCGTTGTCGGTGTCAAAACCGGCGGATATCGGGTAGGGGGTCCCGAACTGTGCGTCTAAGGCTAATGGTAATAGGAGGCTGGGGACACGATGTTTACCTAGGTTCGGGCCCTCTCGATGGAGGTAATACCCTACTTCCTGCTTGATTGATCTTGATGATATGAGTATTACCTGAGTTGATCTAGCACGAGATTGTAGAGGCTAAACCCTAGAAGCTAGCCTATGATTATGATTGTTCTTGTCCTACGGACTAAACCCTCCGGTTTATATAGACATCGGAGGGGGCTAGGGTTACACAGAGTCGGTTATTGAGAAGGATATCTACATATCCGAATCACCAAGCTTGCCTTCCACGCAAAGGAGAGTCCCATCCGGACACAGGACGAACTCTTCAATCTTGTATATTCATAGTCGAACAGTTCGGCCAAAGTATATAGTCCGGTTGTCCGGATACCCCCTAATCCAGGACTCCCTCAATAGCCCCTGAACCAGGCTTCAATGATGATGAGTCCGGCGCGCAGATTGTCGTCGGCATTGCAAGGCGGGTTCTTCTCCAAATTCTCCAGAGTACCTGTTGTAACGAGCAGTGTCCAGCTTCCCATCAATATTGCACACCTCGGCTCCCGTTCTGCAATAATGGCCATCTCCACGTGTCGAGCGAATGCAAGAAGTCGGGGCATTTTTACATTTGCTACCCTGACCATGTAAGTAAATCGTCTTATTTAAAGAGACGGGGATCCTCAGATCCAAATCACACCATCCTTCCCCCCCGCGAGCATCCACCAGAGCGCGCCCGGAAGAATCCATTCCATCATGGCCGGTCATCGCAGCTCCTCCTCTCGCTCCCGTAGCACTAAGCCAGGCGACTTGGAGAAGTGTTCTGTTCCTCATAGCCGAATGGTGGAGTTGCAGACCTAGGTGTTTCTCCCGCCCGCATACATGGTCCCCGTTCGAGAAATACTTGCCACCTATAATGGCGGGGAGCAAGCGGAGAATCTTCCCAATCCATCCAAGGGGTAGCGGGTATGCCTTGTCCCGTTTTTTGCTGAGGGGACTCAGATTTCCAATCTATCCGTTCCTCCGCAGGCTCCTAGAGTTTTATGGCCTCCAGTTGCATCAATTTACCCCCGCCTCCATCTTGCACATCACTGGCTACGTCGCCTTCTGCGAGCTCTTTCTGGGATGCGAATCTCATTTCGAGTTATGGAAGAGGCTATTTTGCCTCGTAGCCCGTACTCAGGAGGGGTCAATATATCAACTGGGCGGAGCCGAAATATGGCGCATTGCCGGGACCGGATAATTGCCGGTACTCTGAAGAAGACATCCGAAGACTGGCCTTCGGAGTGGTTTTATATGGAGGATGTCCCCCTTCCGGACCCTATTCGAATGGGCCTTCCTGAGTTTACCAATGCCCCGTTGAAGAAATGCCTCAGCTGGCACCCACGGAGCCCCCAGGTGAAAGATAACAGAGAGGTCCTTTTTCTGATGGACATGATAAAGACACTGTCCGGATCAGGATTGACAATTATTGAAGTTATGCCAATATGCATAATGCGGGGGGTACAACCACTTCAGTATCGGGGGAAACCCATGTGGCACTTTAATGTAGAAGACGACGCCACCCGCTGCGGCCGAAAAGGTCCAGACTCCGCCGCCACTCTGGCGAAAATATTGTCCGACTTGTTCAAAGGAGAAGAAGAGGAGTTCATCCGGATTAAACCAAGGGATTGATTCTCCATGTACAACCCCCCAAGCTGGGTGAGCTACCACCTTTTATTCCAGCCCTTTCCCGCATTTCTTATCACAAATATTTACCTCGCCAATTCCTAGCAGGAACTGCGAAGAGCCATGAGGGAGGTTCACAGCCCATCTCCACAGCCAGAGGACCCCGACAGGGCCCTTGACCCCGGACTTCAAGAAGATCCGAACACATTTGTGGAGCTCATCGACAGGGACTTTTATCAGTTAAGTTGTGATGGTGCCTTGGTGGCCATCATAGCTGATTATCCTGGCCTACTCCCTGCATCGCAAGTAAGTAGAACTGGAGTCCCAATTCATAGGAAGGATACCTTCTTTGCACCTTATACATCATACTTGAACTGCGTTGTACAGGGAAGGTCATCAGAATGCCGCGCCGAACCCGAGGCGACTCGTCAACAAGGAGCCCCAAAGCCAGGTCAGTTTAAAAGGAAAGCGGTCAGGACCGAGATGCCGTTGTAGAGGTATGATTAAAAAATCTGCTACGCTGTTCTTCGTCCTTTGAAATATAATAATGTCCAGGGCTCGCTAGTAGAAAAAACACTCGTCGAACTACCACTAGTAGAAAAGGGGGAATTTGTCCCGGTTCGTAAGGGCCTTTAGTCCTGGTTCATGAACCGGGACTAATGGATTGTTACTAATACCTCCCCCCTTTAGTCCCGGTTCATACACGAACCGAGACAGATGTGCCTCCACGTGGCCGGTGCGCCGAGCCCAGGCAGGGGGGCTTTGGTCCCGGTTGGTGGCACCAACCGGGACCAAAAGTCGATGTTTTTTTTAAAAAAAGTGGTTGCTTTAGGGGTTTTGGGGGTTATTTTTAGGTTGTTATTAGCTAGCTAATAGAGAGAAGTGTCCTCTCTTATATATATATCTTCGTCCTTGGTTTAGCAACGCTGCTGCAATGTTCATTTCACCCGCTGATATAATAGCTCATGCATGCTCGAATCATACATCATCATACATAATAACAAGTCCTACTAATCATGCATCATCATACAACTTCTACTCATTATTAATAAGAAGTCATACGATCATCATCCTCATAATCATCGAACCCAACCCTGCATATAATTGTTCTTAGCACATGATCATCAGTATCAGGTAGGACCTAAACACCCTTAAGGTAAAATAGCATAAAATAATATAGACCCTGACTCTCCATTAGGAAGAATGGAGATCATCTTGTCTCCAATTTTTGCGCTTCGCTGCCTTTTGCTTCCAAGCAGCTCCTTATGACTGTCCATACATTTTTTCCATTCTTTGATTGTCATGTCTCCACTTCTTTTAGAAACCCGGTATGGACAGTTCAGATTCGTAGGAAGACCTGGTTGTATGTTCAAAACATGAAGGGTACCGTGTGTATACATCAGATGAGGCACACAATCATTCAGGATTATCTGTTGAAAAAATAGTAATAACTTCGTAGTTAGCAATGATGTACTAGTTTTAGAAGTCTGCAAAAAGATGCACGGATGTCGTAATAGTAAAAACTCTGACCAGGGTATCTCCATGGTAGTTACCATAGTTCAACACGTGCATTAGTGGCACGTATTGACCATAATGTTGAGGAGTTTGATTGTAGACATTGTAATTCTCAAGATCAGTACAAAATGCGATCAGATGATTTTTCTCCCTATAACTTAATTCAGAGCCATCGGTGTAGTGGGTTTTGTCTACCATCTTCCACACATTCTTTGAAGAATGAAAATAAGCTGTCAATGGAAATAAGATGTCAACTATTTTGAAATAAACAATATAAATTACTTAATAACTATGTTAAGCTCACATGGGGGAAGAATTGGAGGTGTATCCATAAGGACCCAAATCGAAGGTCTCTCTTCTCGATTGTAGGATCACCAAGATCCATGGTGACAAGCATACCCTCATCAAAACCATACATCTTGCAAAGTTCTTCCCAATTTTTGCAACCAAAATGGGTTACACTCTCAGAATTGTACAACTTTACTTGAAAATCCACACCATGATGGGTACTTAGGATATTTTTTTTGGTTTCCATACTTTCATGGTCTTCAAAACCCATCCTCTCCAAGACACAGCGTCTTGCATAGCATGGGATAAGCTAGTCGAATTGGAAAAGATGAAAAATACATGTTAAAATAGTTGAAGTCATGCTTAATTACGAAAAAAAACGTTTGTCGTCGTCGCGTACCGTATGAACATCGAAGGTCTCCTCGAGCTTAATGCTGAAGCGCCAATCTTCGTCCAGCTCAATGAACCTGTCGCACATACCTCGGTCGTCGTGGCACCAGTCGCACTCCCCCGGGCGGTTTTCGTCGTCCGAGTATGACATTTCCGGCCTATGTTCACAATTCAAATATTAAACTAGATCATTATTATTTATCATGGGTTGACTATCGGTGATGTACGGAGCTCCTCCTTTCATTCACGGGAATGAAGGAGAACTTTTCCAATATGAGCATTCAATAAGCAAAACCAAATCATAAAATAAAGTAGTATTCAAATTAGCATGCATTCAATAATTATAAGCAAAAGTACATCATCTCTTGGTGTCCGTACATCGTCGAATATTATCACTAATATAGGATCACTAATACGACTAGAACTGTAGCACCCGACGGGTATCATCACGGGCGGTGGACACCCAAAGATAAGGAACCATCACAGGATCATAGCTCCAGTGAGATCCCTGAAGAACCTGCCAGGTATTGTCGAACCTGCCCTCCAATGCAACCATGTAGCGATGGACGTGCTCATCCTCCTCGCTGACACGGTGACGTACCACCTCCGCGGTGTCCGGAAGCCTCGGCAACATCACTGGCCCACGCGACCGCCACCAAACAAGGATCGGGTCAACAACAGGCTGCCTCCTCACCAACCTACGTCCCCCGGAAGGTAGCACCTCCCAATACCAGCATGGCGGAGCCCAGTCCTGAACATGGCCTTGATCAAGCAGGCCTCCACCAACGAATTGACGACGACGAGGATGCGGGATAGGCATCGCCGACATCGATGCGGGAACTACTTCTATATATACTTAAATAAAGAAGTTTTATTAATTAAATCAACTAGCTAGTTCAACTACTAAACACTTACTAAAAACAAACTACTTCTATATATAGTAAAATAAAGTAGTTTATTAAATCAACTAGCTAGTTCAACTATATATGAAGCACTTACTATAAATAAAATAAAGTAGTACTTACTAAAAATAAACTAGTATTTTTCTAATTAATTATATTAAACACTTTCTCTTCTTATTTTTTCCCTTTTTCTAAATACTATGAACAAAAAAATCATTAAAATTCTATGAACAAAATTACAACAGAAAAAATCATAAAAATTCTATGAACAGAAAAAAATCATAAAAATTTGACATATTCGATCTTTGCATATATATGAACTTACAAACATGCATATTCAACAATAATATCACCAAAAAAATTTATTAGTAGAAAAAAATCTAACACAATATGAACAAATTAATTACACAATATGAAAAAAAATCTAACAGAAAAATATATGAACTACACATCTAAATTGCTACACATCTAACAAAAAAATCTATGAACTACAAAAAAATCTAAAAAAAATCTA
>NC_057795.1:586419451-586420372 GCF_018294505.1 Triticum aestivum
GGCGACAGGGGACAACGGCGTCGGGGCGGCTCGGGCAGCCTGACAGCATCAGGATGGATTCGCCGCCGTCGGGGGAGAGGAGATCGAAGTGGGGATGCACGATTGTGAGAGTTTCCTAAGTGCTACTTATATAGGAAAGGCTTTGGTCCCGGTTCGTGGCGCAAACCGGGACCAATGCACCCTTTAGTCCCGGTTTGGAGCACCAAATGGGACCAAAGTCCTCTTTTCAGCAGCCCAAAGGGCGGGAAACAAAGACCTTTGTTCCCGGTTGGTGCCCCAAACCGGGACTAAAGAGGGGCATTGGTCCCGGTTGGTGCCACCAACCGGGACTAAAGAGGGGCATTGGTCCCGGTTGTTTCCACCAACTGGTACCAATGGACCCGTCTAATTACTAATTTATTTTCTGCAAATGTTTTTTAGTTGATTCTTTCTGCAGCTGTTTTTTTAGTCCCACCTCGCCAAGCGAGAGGCACTCGCAGCTGTTTATAAGCCCTGAGTGCAGAGACGATGAAGAAGAGGCTCAATGCTCACCTGCACGTTGGTTAGCTTCAAGCCTTGAGGAATAGGGTAGACTGCACGGAGCTATGTGCAGTGCAGTTTACACTATTCCGAAAGGCTTGAAGCTAATCAACAAGCATTGCGCCTGTTTTTTATTTTTAATGACTTATTACAACTCAGAAATAAATAGAAAAAAATATATATAGCAGAAAAGAAAAAAAACTATATAAAAAACTACTCAGAAATAAATAGAAGAAAAAATAGTTGTGATTAACTTTACTAAAAAATGAGCATAGATGCTTATTTTTAATGATTTATTACAACTCAGAAATAAATAGAAAAAATATATATAACAGAAAAGAAAAAAAACTATATAAAAAACTACTCAGAAATAAATAGAATAAAAAATAGTTGTGATTAACT
>NC_057795.1:586420767-586438499 GCF_018294505.1 Triticum aestivum
ATAGCAGAAAAGAAAAAAACTATATAAAAAACAACTCAGAAATAAATAGAAGAAAAAATAGTTGTGCTTAACTTTACTAAAAAAATGAGCATAGATGCGTATTTTTAATGACTTATTAGAACTCAGAAATAAATAGAAAAAATATATATAGCAGAAAAGAAAAGAAACTATATAAAAAACTACTTAAAAATAAATAGAAGAAAAAATAGTTGTGATTAACTTTACTAAAAAATGAGCATAGATGTGCTTATAGAGAAAATTCAACCTAAATTCATAATAAAATTCTACAAACTTCAAAGAAATTGAGTATGAATTTAGGTCAAATTCCCTATATAAGGGCATCTATTTTCATTTTGAGAGGAGCTCAACAAGGCAGAGAGGGAGGGGCTTATAAACCGGTGTGAGCGCCCTCCGGTTGGCGAGGTGGGACTAAACACTGACCGCAACGAGGATCAACCCTTTACTCCCGGTTCGTGGCATGAACCGGGACTAACGGGGAGCCTTTGATCCTAGTTCAGGCCACCAACCGGGACCAATGGTGGTGGGCCAGGAGTGAGGCCCTTTAGTCCCAGTTCGTCCCACGAACCGGGACAAAAAGGCCTAGACGAACCGGGACCAATGGCCCACGTGGCCCGGTCGGCCCCCGGGTCTCACGAACCGGGTCAACTGCTCCCATTGGTCCCGGTTATGGACTAAGCCGGGACTAATGGGCTGGCCCTTCCTGGACCATTTCCCGCTTTTCTACTAGTGTACATCCGGAGAGCCTGCAGGTCATGCCTCCACCAGCCGAACTCCGAAGCCGGACACTAGGGCAGACCGCGGGGGCAAAGCCGGACAGTCCTCCGATAGAGGACGCGGATAGATTATCCGTTACGAACTCTGAAGTGGAGAGCGCCATGAATCACAGGCGTCGACGGGCCACATTACGCGACCCTAATTTCCCTGAAGAGGCGTTCAACGCCTTCAACTCCAGGGACGCGTACATCCGAGCTGCTCAACATGGCCTTGCCAGAGCTACGAACCTATATGTAAAGGACATACAGGTAAGAAAATTTGATAAGTACGTATATCAGTAGCCCTTGAGACTTGAAACAGTTGGCACGACTGATTTACGGATCAATTATATGCATAGGTTCTTATAGAGAAGAATAACCAGCTATCTAAAGAGCTGGAAGAGTGCAAATCCCAGCTATGGGCCGCAGTCGTCGGAATGGAGGAGTCCAAGAAGGCCTCGTCTGGTAACTTTTGCCTTGATCAAAAAGAATGTACGATCATATACCAGTTTAGTATTCGGCATGCATGCAGATCTAACAGTAGATTCTGCAGACAATCCCGGAGGTAATCCGGAGATTGTATCGGAGGATGACCCTCATGCTGAACGACAGCTGAAGGCTGGCGAGCGTGTGCTTACAAAAGTTATACGGGAGAAGAATGATCTCCAGGACGGGAAGACCCGGCTAGAAGTTGAATTGAAGGATGCCCGGGGCCAGCTTGCTGAATCCATGAAGGAGAATAAGCGGCTTCGACGCGGCATTTTTAGTAAGTGCTTGAACGAACCTTTAAACAGTTCGGCAAAGAAACACGCTAACTGGATTATATCCGTAGGTATGCTCACAGGTTGTCCCGGAGAGGAGATGCCCGGATCTGCAGGCGATCTTCTCCAAGAACTATCACAACTGCACGAGCAAGTTCAGCAGGTGATGCAAGGTATTTTCAGGCTCTGTGGCCTTCCACATCCCTGACTGGAGGCATGATAGAGCTTGTGGAGATGCTCAAGGGAGCGCGGCGGCGCTTCCGATTATGGAAGATATCTGCCTGCTGGCAAGGTGCAAGGGAAGCCTGGGCCATGGTGAAGATGCGATACACAAAGGCTGACCCGAACCATATGGCCGAGATCGAACCTGTAGGGTCAGATGGGACAGAGATTCTCGTTAGTCTGGTATATGACCAGGTAGCTTTAGCCGCAAAGTATTCCCAACAGGATAGTAGGCTACACAGCATGTTGGATGGTATAGAAGAAGAATTCAGTCAGTCTAAGTGAGTTTTATACTTTGAAGGACATATTTTGTCCCTAGCCGGATTGTAAATCATTTCTCTTGGCTGACCTTTTCGATTCAACCTCTAAACCCGATAGTCCGGAGTGTATCCGAATACCCGCACAGTTATATAAAAACCGGGGTATGCGTGGAAACCAGGCGTAGGGGTCATAAGTGCTTGAACAGACAAATACACAACTAGCTATGTTATATTACATGGGTAGTAAGAAACATCTTCCAGGGAGAATAGTTCCGTTAAGGGTTCCTTTCCCTGGGTGTGCATGCATTAATGTGCTTGTCCGAACTACAAAAAATGTCGCAGGATATAAATATCTGGGGGCATGTATTGTAGTAAGTAAAAGACATCTTTTGTTCACCGACCGAATATTCTCTTAAGAACGCTAGCTTTTGGCTTCACCCAGTCTGAGGTACACATCCGGCTGACCCAGCAGTAACAATTGCAGAGGTGCTCCCCTTATGCCCTAGCCGAATTAACAGGAACGTAGGGCATAAACACAAGAGCCAGGCAACCCAGCTTGGCCATAACTTAAGTCATATCGATGCATATAATGGTGAAAAAAGGGGCACATATGGAGAAACCACGCATATGTGGTGGCCATAGAGCCCAGAAGACAATTATATTAAGCTTCTGTATAAGAAGCCCCCAGGTATATTGAGCGCGCATAGTGCGGCCGGAGTGTGCGGTCAAAGCATACTTGAAGCTTTTAAAGCTGTGTATATATGAAAGAGAGAGAGAAATAGAAAATATATATATATATAAAAGGAAAACAGAGGTGAGGGGACAAACGCGGAGTTCAGCGCTAGGCGTAGAATCTTCATAGTCTGGCCGCGTTCCAAGGGTTCGGCTCGAGTCGATTATCTGATGCATCACGCAGATGGTACGCTCCTCCGGTGAGAACTTTGTCAATGATGAAGGGACCCTCCCACTTGGGCTTGATCTTGTCCTTTTTCCTCTCCGGTAGGCGTAGAACGAGTTCGCCAACATTATATGTTTTGGCCCGTACTTCTCTGCTTTGATACCTCCGAGCCTGCTGCTGATAAAATGTGGAACGGGCCTTCCCGATGTCCCACTCCTCCTCTAGGGCATCCAAATTGTCCTACCAATCTAGCATGGCTTCTCTCTCTTTATACATGCGCACTCTAGGTGAATCATGAATGATATCGCAGGGCAGCACTGCCTCTGTGCTATACACCATTAAAAATGGTGTGTATCCGGTGGTAAGATTGGGCGTGTTCCGCAGCCCCCATAGTACGGAGTCGAGCTCCTTGACCCAGTGTGAATCTGATTCCTTCAAGGATCGCACGAGTATGGGTTTGATGCCGCTCATAATAAGACCATTTGCTCGTCTGACTTGACCGTTTGTTTGTGGGTGATAGACAAAGGCATAATCTAGCTTAATACCCATCTTACCGCACCATGTTTTCACCTCATTGGCTATAAAGTTGGATCCATTATCAGTGATGATGCTATGGGGAACACCGTAACAGTGTATGACTCCAGATATAAAGTCTCTCACTTGTCCGGATTCGGCTGTTTTAACTGGCTTGGCCTCTATCCATTTGCTGAATTTATCCACCATGACCAACAAGTATTTTTTCTTATGGCTTCCTCCTTTAAGGGGTCCAACCATATCGAGCCCCCAGACCGCAAAGGTCCAAGTTATGGGGATTGTTTGGAGAGCGGTAGGCGGCATATGGCTTTGGTTGGCAAAAAGCTGGAAACCGACGCAATGTTGGACGAGGTCCTGTGCGTCCGCTCAGGCTGTCGGCCAGTAGAAACCTGTATAGAAGGCCTTGCTTACAAGGGCCTGAGCTGCGCCATGATGGCCGCCAAGTCCAGCATGAGTTTCTACCAAAAGCTATCATCCTTCTTCTTCGGAGATGCACCTTTGGAGCACTCCAGTCGCGCTTTTCTTGTAAAGCTCTCCCTCATGGACTTTGTAGGATTTAGAGCATCGCACGATGCAATGTGCCTCATTTTGATCCTCGGAGAGTTCTTGCCTATTTAAGTACGCTAAGAAGGGTTTGGTCTACGGGGCGATAATAGCCATGATCTCATGGGCAGACGGTGTTATTTCGGTGGCTGAGCCTCCGATTATGTCAGAGTGTTCGGAGTCTAGGGTTGTCTTCGGATCCGGAATGAAATTGCCGGTCTCCCCTTCCCATACCATGAATGGCTTGAATAGCCTTTCCAGGAAGATGTTAGGTGGGACAGGGTCGCGCTTAGCGCCAATGCGGGCGAGGATATCCGCCGCTTGATTGTTTTCTCTTACCACGTGGTGGAATTCGAGCCCCTCGAACCGAGCTGACATTTTAAGAATGGCATTGCGGTACGCCACCATTTTTGGATCCTTGGCGTCAAAGTCTCCGTTTATTTGAGATATTGCGAAGTTCGAATCTTCGCGCACTTCTAGGCGTTGGATGCCCATGGAGACCGCTATCCGAATACCGTGCAACAGAGCCTCGTATTCGGCTGCATTATTGGAGTCTGTGTATACTATTTGGAGCACGTATTGGACTGTATCTCCTCTGGGGGATTTAAGGACAACACCCGCCCCTAGACAATACAGCATCTTAGAGCCGTCAAAGTGCATGATCCAATTGGAGTACGCGTCGTATTCTTTAGGCAGTTCGGCTTCCGTCCATTCGGGGAAGAAGTCAGCCAGAACTTGCGACTTAATGGCTCGTCGTGGATTGTATGTTATGTTGAACGGGAGGAGCTCAATGTCCCATTTAGCAATCCGGCCCGTAGCATCGCGGTTATTTATTATGTCGTTGAGTGGTACTTCAGAGGCCACCGTGATCGAACACTCTTGAAAGTAGTGTCGTAGTTTTCGGGATGCCATAAATACCGTGTATGCTATCTTTTGATAATGTGGGTACCGTGACTTGCATGGAGTTAGGACAGTGGATACGTAGTATACCGGCTTTTGAAGCAGGAATTTATGTCCGTTCGTCTCTCGTTCAACGACGAGCGCTGCGCTTACAACCTGATGTGTAGCAGCTATATATAATAGCATCGGTTCACCAATACTTGGTGCGGCCAGGATTGGGTCGCTGGCCAAGATGGCATTTATTTCTTCCAGTCCGGCCATAGCCACATCCGTCCACTCGAAGTGGTCGGTGCATCGAAGAAGGCAATAGAGAGGTAATGCCTTTTCTCCTAATCGGGAGATAAAGCGGCTTAAGGCAACCACACATATAGTTAATTTCTGGATTTGCTTGAGGTCCGTTGGGGTAGCCAACTGTGACAGAACTCGGATTTTAGCTGGATTCGCTTCAATTCCTCTATTGGGAACAATGAATCCCAAGAGCTTTCCGGCAGGTACGCCGAAGACACATTTTTCCGGATTGAGCTTGATGTCATATGTTCAGAAATTGTCGAACGTAAGCCTCAAGTCATCTATAAAGGATTCAATGGTTTTGATGACCACGTCGTCTACGTATGCCTCCACTGTTTTGCTGATTTTTGTATCCAAGCATGTCTGAATCATGCGCTGATAGGTTGCACCAGCGTTTTTGAGCCTGAAAGGCATGGTGTTGAAATAGAAGGGGCCGTATGGAGTAATGAATGCCGTTGCGGCTTGGTCGGACTCCGCCATCTTGATTTGGTGGTATCCGGAGTATGCATCGAGGAAGCACAGTGAGTCATGTCCTACGGTAGCGTCGATTATTTGATCGATGCGGGGTAGTGGGAAGGGATCCTTTGGGCAAGCTTTACTAAGGTCCTTGAAGTCGACGCATAGGCGCCAGGATTTATCCTTCTTTGGTACCATCACCAGGTTTGCTAGCTAGTCCGGATGTTTTATTTCTCTGATGAATCGGGCCTCGAGTAACTTGGCTAGTTCTTCTCTCATGTCTTGTCGTGTGGGTTCTGAAAAGCGCCGAAGAGTCTGCTTGACCCGCTTGTATCCCTTTTGTATGTTTTGGCTATGCTCGGCCAGCCTGCATGGGATACCTAGCATGTCTGAAGGATGCCAGGCGAAGATGTCCCAATTCTCGCGCAAGAACTCTCGTAGTGCGGCATCTATTGTGGGGTTCAGTTGTGTCCCAATTGATGCTGTTTTTGAAGGGTCCGTTGGGTTGACCTGGAATTTGACTATTTCGTTCGCTAGTTTGAAAGATGTGGATTTGGGCCGTTTGTCGAGTATCACATCATCCCTGTCCACTGTGGAGCGCAACGCGGTTAGTTCCTCAGCTGCGAGGGCTTCGGATAATGCCTCGAGGGCTAGTGCGGAGGTTTTGTTTTTAGCGCGGAGTGCTATGTCCGAATCAGTAGCTAGAGTGATGATTCCATTGGGCCCTGGCATCTTGAGCTTCATGTACCCATAATGGGGTATAGCTTGAAAGCTTGTGGATGCATCCTGCCCTAAAAGGGCGTGGTATCCGCTACTGAACGGGGCCACTTGGAATATGATTTCTTCCGACCTATAATTCTCCGACGTGCCGAATACCACATCAAGTGTGATTTTTCCCGCACATAGTGCCTCCCGACTAGGGATGATTCCCCTGAAGGTCGTGCTGCTTTGCTCAATGCGGCTCTTGTCTATTTCCATATTGTTAATAGTCTCCTCGTAAATGAGGTTTAATCCACTGCCGCCGTCCATGAGCACTTTGGTAAGCCGGAACCCGTCCACAATTGGACTAAGGATTAATGCGGCTGCTGCCCGAACTGTTCAGAATTTAGGTTCGTCACTGGCATTGAAAGTTATAGCCGTGTCGTTCCATGGATTTGTTGCTGCAACATGGCAGACTTTGGCAAGGCTGCGGAGTGCTCGCTTGCGCCTATTGTTTGAGGCAAAAGTCTCAAAGACTGTCAGTAATGTATTGTTATCCTCCGTGGGATGGGGCTCTGTGGCATTATTAATGAGGAGGTCCTCGCCGCTCTTGGCCACCTACCGGAGTACCCAACATGCTCTAAGGTTGTTTGTTGGTATAGTATCTGGTGTACTATGAATTTTGCATGGCCCATTGAGCCATCCCTCCAGTATGGTTCCATGCCCAGTTAGGGGCTTTGTCTTCTTTGTGATTGGATTGGGTGGCTTACGGGAGCGCACCCTTTTAGTTCGGACAAGGGATTTAGTGAGAGCCGAGGGGGTCCCAGAATATCGTTTGGGTTTTCCAGGCGCTTTCCATCGCGCAGTACTTCTGTACTAGGGCCGCCAAGTCAGCAAAGTGTACTATATCATGATGACTTATGGTGTTAAGAATTCCCTTGTCCATGCAATTTTTATAGAAGAATGAGATTGCTTCCTACTCGCGACAGTCCTTTACCTTGTTTATTACAAGGACGAATCTGGCCCAGAAGAGATGTACTGTCTCTTGGGGCTCTTGTCTAATATTGGAAAGATCGCTTGTATCTGGGTGGGTGGGTAGATTTAGTCCGAACCCTGACCCGATCTGAAACCCAGGGGCGAAGGAGTTTCCGAGCATGGCAGCTCGAACTCCAGGATATTGCCCAATTTTCCTGGCCCGCTGCCCGATTCTAAGTTCGGATTCAGTGAGCTCGGTAATCCGGAAATAGTTCGTCCTCAGAATAGAGGAAGAATCGCTGCATTGTTCCTCCACCACTACTACCTGTTGGGTGACCGGCGGAGAGTTAATCTCCCTTTGGTCAGGTTTAAGCCCTATCCGATCATAGTCTGTAGTGACTCCCAGGGAGGCGATGCGATCCAAGAGCTTGTTCAGGGAGGAGAGCTCTATTGGATCCATCTGCTCGGTGAGTTCCGAGCTAGCGTGGAGGCTGTTCTTGATGACCTGAGAAGTCATCGTCGGCGTGGAGGCCGAATGGATGGTCATGACGAAGCCGCCCAGCTGGAAAGTCTGGCCTATAGGCAGGGTTCCTCCAGAGGTGATGTTGTCCTTGACAACGAGGTGAGCCATCAAACCTTATCGCGATGGCACAGTGGAACTCTCAATGAAAGCACCAATGTCGGTGTCAAAACCGATGGATCTCGGGTAGGGGGTCCCAAACTGTGCATCTAAGGCTAATGGTAACAGGAGGCTGGGGACACGATGCTTACCCAGGTTCGGGCCCTCTCGATGGAGGTAATACCCTACTTCCTGCTTGATTGATCTTGATGATATGAGTATTACAAGAGTTGATCTACCATGAGATTGTACAGGCTAAACCCTAGAAGCTAGCCTATGATTATGATTGTTCTTGTCCTATGAACTAAACCCTCAGGTTTATATAGACATCGGAGGGGGCTAGGGTTACACAGAGTTGGTTACAGAGAAGGAGGTCTACATATCCGAATCGCCAAGCTTGCCTTCCACGCAAAGGAGAGTCCCATCCGGACACAGGACGAAGTCTTCAATCTTGTATCTTCATAGTCCAACAGTCCGGCCAAAGTATATAGTCCGGTTGTCCGGATACCCCCTAATCCAGGACTCCCTCAACCGTGACCCAACTCGCCATATCCTCATAAGCCCACACCGGCCCTAACATCGCTCACCACTTATCCCCGCTCTTGCCACGTCCACCATGCCCCCGCCCGTCCGCGATAGGCAAGGCCGGAGGCGGTCACCGCCGGAACTAGTGTTCGGTTTTTCACCGGAAGGCAGACGGAGGGAGGACGCATTCTATCGGTCTTTAGATGGCAAAGCGGAGATCGAGGACTTGTTAGAGCGCGACCGCCTGGCGGAGGAGCATGAGTTATTGGAGCATGACCGTCTGGCGGAGGAGCAGCGTATCACCGATTTGCGCCGCTAGCGGGACATGGAGCAGCAGCACACCGACGCTTTGAAAGGCGACCAGAGCGCCTTCAACTCGGCCGACTACATGGAGGCCGGCGCCAGGCAAATAGCCCTGGAGGCTGTCGGGCACACACGCGTTCACGACGCCGATTTTTACTACCGGCTCATCAAGTGTGTTTCCCGCTTAGAAGCCGAAGCTTCGGTGGACCACGCCGGCATGGAAAGGGCCAACGCGCGTGAACAACGCGCCCTATCACACCTCTGGCAAGTCCGAGGCAAGGCGGAGGACGCCGGTACCGGCGTTTAGCGTGTACCGTAGATGGCGGCCGACATCGTCTAGTTAGCTAAGAGTAAGTTAGTACTTGTACGCTACTAGAGTATTAATGGCAGTAGATAGTTAACTTGGCTATGATGGTTCTCAACGTGGAAGTTCAGTAATCTATATATGGATTAGACCTGTTACTTTGCTCTGAATGTTGAACTTTCCGAACGTATGGAATGGGCTGTTCTTTTTTCAAATGGGTTGTATTTGTCCTCCACGGGTTTAGAGGCTCACTTGTGGGCCTACCAAGTTGACGCGTACACAATCAGGAGATGATTATACGTGGAGAGGATGACAGCAGGGACCCGCCAAGGTCATGGCAATACGCAAGAAAGAGCCTCCTTATTTCAACAGAATAAAAAATGGCTCCTCTTAATGGATTTCTGACATCTGGGTCCCATGCCATTGTCAACGTAGTCAATAAACGAGAGACTTGCACAACGAGTGGCTGACACCGGGGACCCAGCAGCTTGCCCAGTTATTTTTGTTTTGGATTAATTTGATAAATGCCACTCCAAATATGGTGTTTCCGAGAAATGCCACTGCAATTTCCAAACTTTGAAAAATGCCATTTCATGCCATTTCCAGTGGCATTTTTCGAAGTCTGGACTGGCATTTTTCAAAGTTTGCAAATTGCAGTGGCATTTTTCAAAGTTTGGAAATTGCAGTGGTATTTTTATGAATCACCATAATTGGAGTGGCATTTATCTAATTTGTTTTTGAGCCAGAAGCAGCGTGTCAACTGGGCTGTGCGGGGCACTCTGGCCTGTCTAGACAGCCTTTTCTTTTATGTTTACCACATACCAGCCCAATAGTTTTTTTTCTTCTGAAAATGGCTAGCCCAGTTTTTTTTGTGATTTGTCAACTAAGTCACTTTGTCCCGCCTGTTGGGCCATAAATCTTTCAAGGCGAGGGGAGCTTCATTCGGCTGGCCGAGAAAATGGCCTATCAGTAATGATAAATGGGTTGTACATTTTTAAAACACAACAAACCAGCAATTAGTTTCAAATTTATTTTTTTCATTTCGACATTTTAAATTGCATTGATTTTTATGCATGGACAATTTATTGGATTTTATATTGATATACATTTATTTTTAAAATCAGTTTGAATGTGACTTGAAATTTCGGGATTAAAAACAGTTCAGACCGCACCGACATATGCAAAATTTCGTATAATTTTTTAACTGTGGCCACAATATGGGCTGTAATGCTAACAAAAAGAATATGGGCTCCAAAAAAACAGTAAGAGTTAGCAGATGGCATGTATGCTGTTTTCCACAGATTTGAGGCTTTCCTAAAAAAAGGTTGATGTCCATCCAACGGCCGTCGTGCTTCTTCAATCTCTGCTCTTCCTGGTCCACCTGCTCAAACAAGCGCCAGCGGTACTGCCTGCTCCCTCCTCCCCTCGACCGGCTGTGCTGCCATGCAGGCCTCATCGCCCCACCGTACTCCCATCGCTGGCCTATCCATCCCTCTACTCGCCCACACATGCGTTATTCTCTGGCGAAGGCAGACGAACCAGTAAACCGTCGTATAGTCATACTCTCCTCTGCGTGGGAAAAAACTTCCGAGTCTTCCCTAGCTCCATGTTGTTCCCTTCCTAGGCGTCGCCGTCGTCCACCACCCTGGTGCTCTCGGCGCGGCGTGGTTAACGTGGTCAACGAACGACATGCATCTGAAGTGGACTGTACGTGGACAGGCTGACACCTGCGTGCACGGCCGCACGCAAGGAAATGCCTCCTTATCACGCGCAAAATAATGATTCCTCCACCTGACATCTGGGACCCACCGAAAGGGCCTCTGTATTTCGTGAAAAAAATGTTGCCCCCGTTGATAGCTTGGAGCCACCAGCTATATCTTCGCACGCAAGGAAGTGCTTCCTTATTACGCACAAAAAAATGAATACTCCCCCTGCTAGCTGGGACCCAATATAGTGGGCCTAATAAGTTGATGGGGACGGAGGGCTTGGTCAACTTAGTCAATATGCACGATTCTAGCTACAGTGACCGTACGATGTCCATCCAACGGCCATAGTGCTTCTTGAACCTCTCGTCTTCTTGCTCCAGCCGCCCAAAGAAGCGCCGGTTGTGCCGCCTATTCCTGCCTCCCATGCCCGGCTGTGCTGCCACGGAGGCCTCACTGCTGGCCAGGCCATCCCTCCACACACGCACACCCCTTGTTATTCTGCGGCGCCGACTAGCCTCACACCACAGCCGAACCTGTGAACCCTCGTACTCCTCTCTGCGTGGGCATCCACTGCCGCGTCTTCCCCGGCTCCGTGTCGTCCCCTTCCTAGGCCTCGCCATCGTCCACCGCCGTGGTGCTCTCTGCGCGGCGTGGTCAATGTGGTCAACGACCGACTTCCATCGAAAGAGTACTATACATGGAGAGGCTGACAGCTGGGTCCATTACAGCCACAAGGAAGTGCCTCCTTATTACGGGCCACCATAATTTGCGAAAAAAATGTTTCCCCCCTGACAGCTGGGACCCACCGGACGGGCCACCGTATTTCATGAAAAAAACATTTCCCCCGCTATCAGTTCGGACCCACCTCGGTGGGAGGCTGACTTGTGGGCCTAATAAGTTGACTGGGATGGAGAGCTTTGTCAGCTTAGTCAATATGAACGATTCTAGATCAAGTGACCGTGCGATGTCCATCCAACGACCATACTGCTTCTTCAACCTCGGGTGTTCTTGCTCCAGCCGCCCAAAGCAGCGCCGGTCGTGCCGCATGCTCCTGCCTCCTGTGGCCGGCTATGCTGCCGCGGAGGCCTCACCGCCCCCTACTATTCCCACCGCTGGCCAGGCACTGCGGCGACAGCAGCCTAACACCGCAGCCGAACTAGTGAATCCTCATACTCCTCTCCGTGCGGGCTTCCACTGTCGCATCTTCCCCGGCTCCGCGTCGTCCCCTTCCTAGGCCTCGCCGTCGTCCACCGCTTTGGTGTTCTCAGCGCGGCATGGTCAATGTTGTCAACGACCGACTTCCATCGGAAGAGTACTATACATGGAGAGGCTTACAGCTGGGTCCATGGCCGCAACAAGTGCCTCCTTATTATGCGGAAAATAAGGATTCCTCCACCTGACATTAGAGACCCATGTACGGGCAACCGTATTTCGCAAAGAAAATGTTTCCCCCTTACTGCTGGGACCCACCAGCTACAGCTTCGCATGCAAGGAAGTGCGTCCGGGCAAAGAAAACGATTCGCCCCCCTGACTGCTGGGACCCACCATCTACATCTCCGCACGCAAGGAAGTGCCTGACAATCGGGACCCACCTGGTCGAAGCGTACGTAGGGTTGTCATTCTGGTCGCGAACGTGTATGTACATACTGGTCGATGTATAGGCGCGCACGTGTCGTAGTAGAGGCGCGCACTTAAGATGTACACGTACGTACATCGGCCAGTGTGCAAGAAAGAAAATACGGCCACGTACGTACATACGAGCGGGGTCTCGAATGCCTACTTGCTCATACGTACGGCCAAGGCTCGGGTACATGGTTGGGTCAAAAAACAGTGTCGTCATCGTGTTCGCGGGGAGCCAACCAGCTGGGTCGAAATGGAATGTGTCGCCGTGTTCATCGGGAGGGCTTGGACAGAACATCCTATGGAAACGAGGCCTGGCGTACCACATAACGGAGGAAACAACCTTGTGTCCGACCGGCCACGTTCGAAACGGAATCTTGTTCATCGGGAGGGGTCTGGCGTACCGCAAAACGAAGGAAACGGACTTGTGTTGGACCTCCTATGGTTGAAACGGGGTCCTGTTGATCGGGAGGGGTGTGGCGTACCACAAAACGGAGGAAACGGACTTGTGTTGGAGCGCTATGGTTGAAACGGAGGTCCTGTTCATCGGGAGCGGTGTGGCATACCGCAAAATGGGAGTCCACGGGATACTGTTCATCTCCACCGTCGACCTGCTCCAGCCTCCACGGGCTACTGTTCATCCACCGTCGACCTCCTCTAGCCTGCACCTGCGACTGTTCATCCACAGGCTCCTGTTCATCCAGCCTTCACCGCGCGCTACTCCATCAGCTACTGTTCAACCAGCCCTCTCCACAGGCTCTTGTTCAACCACCCCTCCACGGTCTACTATTCATCCACCCCTCCACCATCTATTGTTCATCCAGCCCTCCACGGGGTCGTTCTTTTCATCCAGCCCTCCACGGGGTCTTGTTCATCCAGCCCCAACCGACTCAATCGATCGGGGTCCTGTTCATCCAGAGGGAACACCATGGGGTCCCGTTCATCCACCCCCACCGGGAACTGTTCATCCAAACCCCCCCAGTAACACTCACTGTTCATCCAGAGGCAGCATCGATCGGCTTCAATTAGCAGCAGTAGCGAAGGAATCGCTCGATCGGGTTCAGTTAACAGCCATCGATAGATCGGCCAGGTTCAGTAATGCGTAGCCTATAGTGCAATCGCTCGGGTTCAGTGGGCGAACGCCTCACTCGGGTTTAGTTAGAGCCCAACGCCTCGCACCCACGTGTGTGCGTGTATGAGAGAAATGCGCAAACCTCCATGCATCGCTCGACCCCGACCACCCACCGTAACCGGGAACACCCCAATATTTTCCTCGCCCTCGCTTCATGTATTGCGCCACTACTATAGATGAAATGGACACTAATGGCGCACCAGACATGTGGTGCGCCACTACTATATACTAATGGCACACCATGTGTTGGTGCGCCATTAGTGTCCAAATACTAATGGCGCACCACATCCACGATGCGCCATTAGTAACAAATTTTTTTATTTGTTTTTTCAAAACTAGTAATGGCGCACTAGGGGATAGTGCGCCATTACTAGTTAAACTAGTAATGGCACACCACATCCACGGTGCGCCATTAGTAAATTTTTCTCAATTTTTTTAAGTTTTTTTTTCAATTTTTTTATTTGTTTTTTGAAAACTAGTAATGGCGCACCACATCCACGGTGCGCCACTAGTATTTTTTTCCAATTTTTTTTCAATTTTTTTCAAAACTAGTAATGGCGCACCGTGGGAGTGGTGCGCCTTTACTAGTTGAACTAGTAATGGCGCACCACTCCCACGGTGCGCCATTACTAACTTGGCCCAAAAATTCCCCCGAATGCACCCCCTCCCCCCTCGTGGACCACCTTTTCAGTTTTAAAAAAATAAAAGAAAATGATGAAAATGTCAAAAAAATAAAAGAAAATAAGTTTCCCATGTGATATGTGGTCTAGTTGTTGGGAAAATTTACAAATATGAATTTTGACTTTATTTGCAAAATCTCTCTAGAATTTGTAAAATAGGCAAAATCAACTCGGATTAAAAAGTTTTTTATATGAAAAATCATCTACTCAAAAAGTTACATCCAAATTTAATCGGGGGAACCCCGTTAAATTTTTTCAAAATCCTCAAAAACCTATCAGAAAAAAGTTACGGGGCTTTAAAATCTGGAGGCAAAAAAATTCAAAAATTTCAAACTTACTAGTGGCGCATCGTTTGCTAGGTGCGCCACTAGTAACAGAAAAAAAATAGTGTTAAAACTTTTTTTGGGATTTTTTTTTCAAAATATGATATGTAATATGAACGGAAGTTTGAAATAATTTTTTAAAATTTCATCACACTCATGAACATGAACAAAGTCCTAAACATCAACAAGGTTTAATAGGATTGATATGCTAGATATATCAACAAGTGCCTGTGAAGTGAGCTGGTGCTGGGGTTGGATAGAACTTTGAAGTTAAGCGTGCTTGGGCTGGAGTAGTGTGAGGATGGGTGACCTTTCGGGAAGTTTGACCACGGAATGTGATTTGACCTGAGATTAAGCATATTGGCCCGAGATTAAGCCATAGTGACCCGAGATTAAGAAAAAAACGAAAAAAAATTGAAATTTTTTTTTGAAAAAAATTGTTACTCCTATCTGGTGCGCCATTACTAAGTGAGATAGTAATGGCGCATCTCTAGGCATACTAATGGTATACTAATGGCACTCCTATCTGGTATACTAATGGCGCACCAGTGGTGCGCCATTAGTAAAAATACTAGTGGCGTGGTACTAGTGGCGCACCAGTAGTGCACCATTAGTAGGCAAATATGGTGCGCCACTAGTAGGCCTTTTCCTAGTAGTGTACCACAGTTTTTTCCGTCATGGACGGCCCAAAGAATGTCATGCAGCTACGTCTCCGGCCCGCCCAGGACAAAAAGCCCATTTTCTGTCATGATTTTTTGTCATAGAAGTAGGAGCCCACAACATCTATGATGATACCGGCTTTTATCACAATTATCGTCATAGAAGTGTCATAAGTATGACAGAAAAAAATTCGTTCAGCCCAAAATGTCATGGATGTGTATTTTTTTTGTAGTGAAACCCAATACAATGGTAAATTGTATAGTGCAATAGTTAGGCGAAGAGATGGTGATACAAGTGCAATATGGATAGTAGATATAGGTTTTTGTAATCTGAAAATATAAAAACAGCAAGGTAACTAGTAACAAAAGTGAGCGAAAACGGTATTGCAATGCTTAGAAACAAGGCCTAGGGTTCATCATTTTACTAGTTTAAGTTCTCTCAATAATGATAACATAATTAGATCATATAACATGCCCTCAACATGCAACAAAGAGTCACTCCAATGTCACTAATAGCGGTGAACAAATGAAGAGATTATTGTAGGGTACAAAACAACCTCAAAGTTATTCTTTCAGATCAATCCATTGGGATATTCCTATACGTGTCACAAATAGCCCTACAGCTCGTAGTAAAATAACACATTAAGACACAAATCAACCAAAACCCTAATGTCACCTAGATAATCCAATGTCACCTCAAGTATCCGCGGGTTTGATTATACGATATGCATCACACAATCTCAGATTCATCTATTCAAACCAACACAAAGAACTTCAAAGAGTGCCCCAAAGTTACTACCAGAGAGTCAAGACAAAAACGTGTGCCAACCACTACACATAAGTTCATAAGGTCACTGAACCCGCAAGTTGATCACCAAAACATACATCAAGTAGATTACGTGAATATCCCATTGTCACCACAGATAAGTACATGCAACACATACATCAAGTGTACTCAAATCCTTAAAGACTCAATCCGATAATATAACTCCAAAGGGAAAACTCAATCCATTACAAGAAAGTAGAGGGGGGCGGAACATCATATGATCCAACTATAATACCAAACCTCGCTATACATCAAGATCGTGCCATATCAAGAACACAAGAGAGAGAGAGAGAGAGATCAAACACATAGCTACTAGTACATACCCTCAGCCCCGAGGGTGAACTACTCCCTCCTTGTCATGGAGAGCGCCGGGATGATGAAGATGGCCACCGGTGATGGATCCCCCCTCCGAGGAGGGTGCCGGAACAGGGTCCCGGTTGGTTTTTGGTGGCTATAGAGGCTTGCAGCGGCGGAACTCCCGATCTAGGTTATATTTTAGGGGTTTCTGTATTTATTGGAATTTTTGGCGTCGGGAACAAGTCAGGGGGGTCTCCGAGTCAGCCACGATGCATGGGGGCGCGCCCAGGGGGTAGCGCACACCCTCCACCCTCCTGGATGACTCGGGACTCTTCTGGCCCAATTCTTTTGCTTCGGGGGCTTCTTCTGGTCCATAAAAAATTCACAAAAATTGGCAGGTCAATTCGACTCCGTTTGGTATTCCTTTTCTGTAAAACTCAAAAACAAAGAAAAACATAAACTGGCAATGGGCTCTAGGTTAATAGGTTAGTCCAAAAAATCATATAAAATAGCATATAAATGCATATAAAACATCCAAGATAGATAATATAAAAGCATGGAACAATCAAAAATTATAGATACGTTGGAGATGTATCAAGCATCCCCAAGCTTAATTCATGCTCGTCCTCGAGTAGGTAAATGATAAAAACAGAATTTTTGATGTGGAATGATACCCTAACATATTTATCAATGTAATCTTCTCTATTGTCGCAAGATATTCAGATTCAAAACAAAAGTTTAATATTGACATAAAAATGATAATACTTCAGGCATACTAACAAATCAATCTTGTCTTCTCACAATAACATGGCCAAAGAAAGCTATCCCTACAACATCATATAGTCTGGCTATGCTCTATCTTCATCGCACAAAATATTTAAATCATGCACAACCCATGTTTCAGCCAAGCAATTGTTTCATACTCTAGTATTCTCAAACTTTTTCAATTTTCACGCAATACATGAGCGTGAGCCATGGACATAACACTATAGGTGGAATAGAATGGTGGTTGTGGAGAAGAGAAAAAAGGAGGAGATAGTCTCACATCAACTATGCATATCAATGGGCTATGGAGATTCCCATCAATAGATATCAATGTGAGTGAGTAGGGATTGCCATGCAATGGATGCACTAGAGCTATAAGTGTATGAAAGCTCAAAAAGAAACTAAGTGGGTGTGCATCCAACTTGTTTGCTCTCCTAGACCTAGGGCAATTCGAGGAAGCCCATTGTTGGAATATACAAGCCAAGTTCTATAATGAAAATTTCCCACTAGTATATGAAAGTGACAAAATAGGAGACTCTCTATCATGAAGATCATGGTGCTACCTTGAAGCACAAGTGTGGTAAAAGGATAGCAGCATTGCCCCTTCTCTCTTTTTCTCTCTTTTTAATTTTTTTTAATTTTTTGGGCCTTCTCTTTTTTTGGC
>NC_057795.1:586438961-586463343 GCF_018294505.1 Triticum aestivum
CATCCCGACTTATGGGGGAATCATAGTCTCCATCATTCTTTCCTCACTGGGACAATGCTCTGATAATGAAGATCATCACACTTTTATTTACTTACAACGCAAGAAGTACAACTTGATACTTAGAACAAAATATGACTTTATATGAATGCCTCCAGTGGTGTACTGGGATGTGCAATGAGTCAAGAGTGACATGTATGAATGAACGGTGGCTTTGCCACAATTACGATGTCAACTACATGATCATGCAAAGCAATATGACAATGATGAAGCATGTCATAATAAACGAAACAGTGGAAAGTTGCATGGCAATATATCTCGGAATGGCTATGGAAATGCCATAATATGTAGGTATAGTGGCTGTTTTGAGGAAGGTATATGGTGGGTGTATGGTACCGGCAAAAGTTGCGCGGTACTAGAGAGGCTAGCAATTGTGGAAAGGTGAGAGTGCGTATAATCCATGGACTCAACATTAGTCATAAAGAACTCACATACTTATTGAAAAAATCTATTAGTCATTGAAACAATGTACTAAGCGCATGCTCCTAGGGGAAGGGTTGGTAGGAGTTAACCATCGCGCGATCCCGACCTCCACACAAAGGATGACAATCAGTAAATAAATCATGCTCCGACTTCATCACATCACGGTTCGCCATACGTGCATGCTACGGGAATCACAAAATTTAACACAAGTATCTCTCAAATTCACAACTACTCCACTAGCATGACTCTAATATCACCATCTTCATATCTCAAAACAATCATAAAAAATCGAACTTCTCATAGTATTCAATGCACTTCATATGAAAGTTTATATTATATTCCTCTTGGATACCTATAATATTAGGACTAAATTCATAACCAAAGAAAATTACCATGCTGTTCTAAAGACTCTCGAAATAATAAAAGTGAAGCATGAGATTTCATCAATTTCTTCAAAATAAAACCACTGTCGTACTCTAAAAGATATGAGTGAAGCACTAGAGTAAACGACAAACTACTCCAAAAGATATAAGTGAAAATCAATGAGTAGTCAAATAATTATGCAACTATGTGAAGACTCTCTAACATTTAAGAATTTCAGATCTTGGGATATGATTCAAACAACAAGCAAAACAAAATAAAATAAAATGACGCTCCAAGCAAAACACATATCACGTGGTGAATAAAAATATAGCTCCAAGTAAAGTTACCGATGAACGAAGACGAAAGAGGGGATGCCATCCGAGGCATCCCCAAGCTTAGTTGCTTGGGTATTCCATTAATATTACCTTGGGTGCCTTGGGAATCCCCAAGCTTAGGATCTTGCCACTCCTTATTCCATAGTCCATCGAATCTTTACCCAAAACTTGAAAACTTCACAACAGAAAACTCAATAGAAAACTCGTAAGCTCTGTTAGTATAAGAAAATAAATCACCACTTAGGTACTATTGTGAACTCATTCTAAATTCATATTGGTGTTGTATATAATGTATCCCAACTTATCCATGGTTCATACCCTCCGATACTACTCATAGAATCATCAAAATAAGCAAACAACACATAGAAAACAGAATCTGTCAAAAACATAACAGTCTGTAGTAATCTGTAACTCTCCAATACTTATGTAACTCCAAAAATTCTGTAACAATTAGTTCAACCCAAGAAATTTGTGCACCAATCCATAGCAAAAAGAATCAGGTCAAAAGAACGTTTCAATAAGATTCTGGAAATTATTTACTGAGCGTAAAAGTTACTGATATTTAGTAGGATCAACACAACTATCACTACAAGCTATCGTAAAGGCTTTACTTGGCACTTTATTGAAAAAAATCTATAAAAACTGATTACTACAGTAGCATAATCATGTGAACATACAAAAACAGTAGGGTTAAATGTTGGTTTGTCTCCCAACAAGCGCTTTTCTTTAATGCCTTTCTAAGCTAGGCATAATGATTTCAATGATGGTCATACAAAAGATAAGAATTCAAACATAATGGGAGCATCATGAAGAATATGACTAGCACATTTATGTCTAACCCACTTCCTATGCATAGGGATTTTGTGTGCAAACAAATTATGGTAACAAGAATCAACTAGCATAGGAAGGCAAAACAAGCATAACTTCAAGATTTTCAACACATAGAGACGAAACTTGATATTATTGAAATTCCTAGAAGCATATACTCCTCCCTCATAATAATTTTCACATAAAGCATTCTTTTCATGAGCTACAAGCATAGAAATTTACTACTCTCCACATAGGCAAAATTCTTCTCATTCGGAATAGTGGGAGTATCATAAGAAATTCGAATACTATAAATTGTTTCCACATTAAAAGAGTAATGTTCAGAAAAAGGGTAATCATAATCATGACATGTTTTATAAATATAATCATCACTACTTTTTATAACAGAAGTATCATAACAATAATCATCATAAGTAGCAACTTTGTTTTCATCATAATCAACTGAAACATCTTCCAAGATAGTGGAATCATTACTAAATAAACTCACGACCTAAATCCACTTCATAATTATCAAAATAAGATTAAATACCCTCCAAAATAGTTGGTCATTACTTCCTCAAGTTGACACTCTTCCAAACCCACTTTCATCAATATAATCATCATAAATAGGAGGCGTGCTTTCATCAAAATAAAGTTGCTCATCAAAACTTGGGGGGCTAAAAATATCATCTTCATCAAACATAGCATCCCCAAGCTTGGGACAAACATTAATTGCAGCAAATAAATTCTCAAACATGTCATTCTCATCCAACATAGCATCCCCAAGCTTGTGCCTTTGCATATCATAAGCATAATCACTCTCATCATTAATAGTATGGATAGCACCAATAGTATAGCAATTGTCACCATCACAATGAGTAATAGGAGCAACGTAATTTGGGAGGGATACCTTTTTACCTTTGCTTCTCCGTATTTTCTTTTTCTTCTTCGCATCATGTGTGGGTTTAATCCTCTTTTTGGAGATCCTTATTAATGAGATTGGTTGAATAGAAAGCTCCTCCTTGTTACCTGATTCATCATAAGAAAGAATAGGAGGATATTGGGAAATCTCTTCCCTTTCATTAGTATTCTCTTCATCTTCTATTTGTTTTCTTGTCTTTATGTAATTGGCAATATAAGGATTTTCAATGCATGCAATTCACCGCACAACCATATAAATTTCCTCCAGATCAAAATCAAGAACTAATTCCACAAAGTTAAATAGTTCCTACAAGGCAGCTTGTTTCTTATGAGTAGGGAAATATTTTTCAGAGAAGTAATAAATCATATCCTGGGGACTACGCACGCAACCAGGAACAAGAGTATTGTACCAAGCTTTAGCATCACCCTTTAATGAGAACGGAAATGACTTGAGAATATAGTAATAGTGAATCTTCTCATCATTAGAAAAAAGGGTGGCTATATCATTAAACTTAGTAAGATGTGCCACAACAGTTTCAGTTTCATAACCAGGGAAAGGATCAGATTCAACCAAAGTAATTTACTCTGGGTCGACAGAGAATTCATAATCCTTATCATCAACAAAAATAGGTGAAGTAGCAAACTCAGGATCACATTTCATTTTAGCATTCGGAGATTTTTCTTTATACTTGCATAATAATTTCTCTAGATCATATCTATCCTTACAATCAAGAATATCTCTAGTTGCCTCCTCACTCACAGTATAACCTTCCGGTACCTTTGGCAATTCATATCTAGGAGGAATAGTACTAGTGGGTGTTTCAGGATTTTTTGTTTGAAGTTCATCATTAGAGTAGGGGTACCCTAGTATCCCGAACTTGTGCACGGGCAGTTGTAGCACCCCGCGGCAAGGCTTGCCGCGGTAACCGCCAAGGTCCTCCGTGGTTCCTGTGGAGCCATTCAACAACAAAGTATTCACGACAAGGAGACAAGGCCCCGGCAAGAGGAGCTTGCCGGGAAGGCCGACCAAGGCATCTCAAGGAACTTGCCGCGACGCGCCACGCGTCCCGGCAAGGCCCGGTGAGCGACAAGCTTCCGGATGCAACAAGACAACCACCGCGGCAAGGCACTTGCCGCGGCACGCTACCACCCTGTACCTACGCTCCAGCGCATCTACCAACGTGTCGCCCTGGGACCTTTCCAGGTACGCGGTGGCAAGCGGCACTGACAAGATTGCCATCATGGCGAGCACTGTTTTGGGCGACATAGACAGGCATTTAATGCCTTTGTCCCCTGCCGTCAGGGTTAGGTAGGATACACTGTACAGGTAGCTGTACCAACCACAATCTCCTTTTCCATTTTTACCCTCGTCTACGTTGCCACCTGTCGGTGACCCCTTTAGCATATAAAAGGAGGCCCATGCGCAACGTAGAGGAGGGTTCGGAGGTTCGAAGCTAGAAAACACTCACGCTCGGTCTCGTTAGCAGCTAGAGTGCACTGTAGCACACAACGCTCTCGAGCAAGAACTCAATACAATCAGGCAAGGAGCAGTAGGAGTATTATCTCTCCGGAGAGCTCCGAAGCTGGGTAAACCGCTCGCGTGCTTCGCCTCGATCTGCTCTTCGTGCGACCTCCGCCCCCCGCTGAACCGAAAGGGGCTCGGTCCGCCGGTCCCATAGGTGTTCGTGGATCAGTTTCCCCGACACGATAGCAGTGATATTGCAGCAGTAACGATAGCAGTAGCAATAGTAGTAACTTAGCAAGAACAATATAAGGTAAATTCATAGGCATTGGATCGGTGACTCATTGGATGATATTCATCATGAGACAGTTATAACCTAGGGCGATACGGCACTAGCTCCAGTTCATAAATATAACGTAGGCATGTATTCCATAAATAGTCATACGTGCTTATGCAATGAACTTGCATGAAATATTTTGTCCTACCCTCCCGTGGAAGCGGGGTCCTATTGGAAACTAAGGGATATTAAGGCCTCCTTTTAATAGAGAACCAGAACAAAGCATTAGCACACGGTGAATACATTAACTCCTGAAACTACAGACATCACTGGGAGTGGTCCCGACTATTGTCACTCCGGGGTTGCCGGATCATAACACATAGTAGGTGACTATAACTTGCAAGTTCAGATCTAGAACATGGATATAATGGTGATAACATAAAGGGTTTAGATCTAAAATCATGGCACGCGGGCCCAAAGTGACAAGCATTAAGCATGGCAAATTCATAACAACATCCATCTCAGAACATAGTGGATACTAGGGATCATGCCCTAACAAAACTAACTCGATTACATGATGAATCTCATCCAACTCCTCATCGACCAGCGAGCCTACGAAGGAATTACTCACTCCCGATGGGGAGCATCATGGAATTGGCGATGGAGATGTATTGGTGATGATGAAGATCGATGATCCCCCTCTCCGAAGCACCAAACGAACTCTAGATCTGGCCTCCCGATGAAGAACATGAGACGATGGCAATTCGGTCTTGTGAAACATGATAATTCTTTCTCTTTGATTTTTTATGGAATAATGGGATTTTATACCGTCGGTTTCAGGGTCAGCGGGGCCACCAGGTAGGCAGCACCCACCTCGATGCATCAGAGGGCAGGCGCGACCTGGTGGGTTGTGCCCACGCAGGTGCCCCCCTCTGGTATCTCTTACCTCCAGAAATTCTCTTTATTGATATCAAAAATCCTCGCAAAATTTCATTCCATTCCGATAACTTTTATTTCTGCACAAAAATAACACCATGGTAGTTTTGCTGAAAACAGTGTCAGTTCGGGGTTAGTTTAATTCAAATCATGCAAATTAGAGTCCAAAACAAGAGGAAAAGCGTTAGGAAAAGTAGATACATTGGAGACGTATCAGGGGTGCCGAATCCTGCTAGGAACCCAAGTGGGACTCCTCCCACTTGGGGCGCGCCTAGGGCCGGTATCCTCCCCTCTCTCTCCTTTATATACGGGAGTGGGTGCACCTCTATGACACACAATTTTTCCAAGCCGTGTGCGGCGCCCCGCTCCACAGTTTATGCCTCCGGTCATATTCACGTAGTGCTTAGGCGAAGCCCTGTGTGGATAACTTTACCATCACCATCACCACCCCATCATGCTGACAGAACTCTCCCTCGACACTTTGCTGGATCAAGAGTTCGAGGGACGTCATCGAGCTGAACATGTGTAGAACTCGGAGGTGTCGTATGTTCGGTGCTTGATTGGTTGGATCAAGAAGACGTTCGACTACATCAACCGCGCTAAGCTAAAGCTTCCGCTTTCGGTCTACGAGGGTACGTGGACACACTCTCCCCCTATCATTACTATGCATCTCCTAGATAGATCTTGCATGAGCGTAGGAAATTTTTGAAATTGCATACTACATTCCCAAATAGTGGCATCAGAGCTAGGTCTATGCGTAGATGATATGCACAAGTAGAACACAAAGAGTTGTGGGCGGTGATAGTCATACTGCTTACCACCAACTTCTTATTTTGATTCGGCGGTATTATTGGATGAAGCGTCCCGGACCAACCTTACATGACCACATTCATGAGACCGGTTCCACCGACAGACATGCAACTAGTTTTGCATAAAGGTGGCTGGCAGGTGTCTGTTTCTCCTACTTTTGTTGAATCAAATTTGACTGCAGCGGGTCCTTGTTGATGGTTAAAACTGCAAACTTCACGAAACACCATTTTGGTTTTGATGCGTAGGTAAGAACGGTTCTTGCTACAAGCGCGTAGCAGCCACGTAAAACTTGCAACAACAAAGTAGAGGTCGTCTAACTTGGTTTTGCGAGGCTTGTCGTGATGTGATATGGTCAAGACATGATGTGATATACGTTGTTGTATGAGATGATCATGTTTTGTAAAAGGTTATCAGCAACTAGCATGAGCCTTAAGGTTGTCGATTATTGTATGAAATGCAAACGTCATGTAATTACTTTACTTTATCAATATGCATTAGCGATCGTTGTAGAAGCAACAGTTGGTGAGACGACCACTATAACATCCCAATTTTCAGTTTGGATTTTATACATAGATCATCATATGCATATCATATTTATTCTTGCATTTAGTTGAGATCCTAGAAATCTTAAGCAAATCAAGGACCCAAGGAGAGAGTTGGACGTTTCACAGAAATCATATTTGAATTTATTTCAAATTTGAAGGAAGGATCATTTTGATTTTATTATTTTCACTCCAATTATTTCATATTAAAAATATATGAGAGAAGATAAAATGACTTCTTCAAACTGAGAGAAATATTGGAGAAAGAATTTTAAAATCAAATTATGATTTATTTGGCATTTTATTTGTTATTTTATTTGAATTAGAAAAATATGCATTTTTGAAAATTTTATTTTTAGGCCAGAAGAATGTTAACTTTGTTCTAAATATTTTATTTAGACTGTAAAAATTGTTTTTGGCATTTTTAGATTTTTTACATTTTATTAGGAATTTTTCTTTTAGCCTCCGAGGCACGGACGCCGAGGAGGAGTCCGACCCGGACTCCGCCCCGCGCCGGCCTCTCCTCCAAGCCGCCCCCCGGACTTTATATACGCCGCCCGCCGCCGCCTCCACCCCACCTCGCCCCACAGGCTCCATCAGCCGCAGCCACCATCCCACGCCACGCCGTCGTCGACCCCGTCGCCAGCAGCCGCAGCCGCCTCACCAGACGTCGTCGCCACCGTCAGATCCGTCGCCGCCGTTGCCGCCGGTTTTTTTTGAAGAACCAGTATAAAACCTCAAACCGTCTCATTTTTTTAGGTTTTCACGGTTTTAGATTAGATCAGTTTTTCGTTTTTATTTTACTTACTTAACGAACGTTCGCTCATTCATTTTAACGAACGATTTTCACCGTATAAGTTCTGTTAGCGAACATTCACGTCGTATGATTTTTCTTTTTAGTTTATTTTTGGCCAGGGACCTATCCGCGAATAGTTTTATCACGATTTAGTACCTGATCTCTAGATTAGAATAACCTTTTACTCATTTATCCAAATTAAATGAAACCAGCGCCCTAATCTTCGTATCATTCTGTTCTTTCCAGTTAACCAACTTGAACATAATTTTGGTACTCTAAAAATTGAGTTTAGTCCAGATTAGTAAACGATCATGTTTCGTTCGTATTTTGAGTTTCGTTGCTTCGTTTGAGTTGAATATTTTTGCAAATCGTAGCTAATCACTTGTACCTACTGTTAAGATCTAATTCACATGTTAATATTGCTGTTAGGTTTAACTTTTGTTAGTTTAAGCCATTTTCTTGGTTCGTGTTCGATTTGGATCTTTTCTCAGTTTTTCCCGTGTTTCGTTTGAGTGATTGCTTATGTATGCTATTGTTTGTCTACGCTAGATTACCCAGAGTGCGAAGCTTGTTACTACGAATCTCTAGAGTTTGCAGATCGTTAGAAAGGCAAGTTACACTTTGATCATACTCTTATCTACCCAGTTTTTACTATGCATTAGTATTATTCCTCAAACAATTGCATGAGTAGGATTGGGAACATGTGGTTTTGGTTGTAGTGCTTGAGGTAGGAACCTAATACCTTTTGATCATCCCGGAAATATACGTTATGCTTATTTATTGCTTAGCCATGCTCGTAGACAGGGATTGGATCGTGGTTCACACATGGAAGTTTGAGAGTTATTTAATCTTGGATAACATTAATGTGGCAATTTTAATATACATCTGGTGGATGGGTTGTAGGCACCTGGGGAACCCAGCGTTGCCTATTTTGGGAAATCTTGGAGTACCCGTGTGATTTTTCCTATGGAAAGCCACCCAGGCTCAAAGGGATCATAAGATTATTCATGCTAGAAACTTCCGTGTGCAGCCACAAGCCATTATGGGCTCTGGCATAGTTAAGTAAGTTGCGTCAGCTCTTGAATAGGTGGACTAGCAGATGTAGGGGAAAGTAGGTGTACCAGTCCGCCCAGATTAGGGAGTTAATGCTTCAGAAAGGCTATGTCTCGATCATCCAATCATGGATGCGGTCGAGTCTTGTGGGGAGAAGTGCGCAAACCTCTGCAGAGTGTATAAACTAATCATGGTTAGCCGTGTCCCCGGTAATGGACATCTTGAGTATCTAGCACTTGAATCTATTGATGTGATCTCATCACATTACTTTAATTAATTGATTTGGGTTAATGATGATATTTTTAATTGGGATTTGAGTTGGGGTTACCTTCTCAAGTAATGGGCAACATGGGAGTAGTTATATAAATTTATTCCTTTGTTGTAGGGAAAAACTAGCTTTATGCAAAATCATAAAACTTACAGCCTCCACCAGCCAAATATTGCATGTAGATGTAGTTCTTGCATTTCATTACTTTACCGTGTAACTCTGCCAGCATATTCAATGTGCTGACCTACATGGCTGCAACGTCTCATGTTGTAGACTACTCAGACAACGAATAAGGTGCGATAGGTCGTTGTTTTGCACTCAGCTATGCCGTTGGAGTTGATGGACTCATTTACCTTCGAAGTTGTTGCAGTTATTTAGTTTAGATGGCCTTTAGCCATGATATTTTGTGTAAACATACTCTTTATGAGGACTCGATGTAATAACTGTGTGATTGAAACTCTGTTATAATTCCTCTAGTACTGTGCGTGTCAGCATTACCGATCCAGGGATGACACTGATGCACATAGACTTGACCGTTTGAGGTCTGGTCGCTACAACCACGACGCTACCATGGAGATCAGTGTGTCAAGCCGGTGATGATGGAGATCATGACGGTGCTTTGGAGATGGAGATCAAAGACACAAGATGATGATGGCCATATCATGTCACATATTTTGATTGCATCTGTTGTTTATCTTTTATGCATCTTATTTTTCTTAGTACGACGGTAGCATTATAAGATGACCCCTTACTAAAATTTCAAGGTATAAGTGTTCTCCTTGAGTATGCACCGTTGCGACAGTTCGTCATGCTGAGACACCACGTGATTATAGGGTGTGATAGGCTCTACGTTCACATACAACGGGTGCAAGAAAGTTTTGCACATGCGGAATACTCGGGTTAAACTTGACGAGCCTAACATGTACAAACATGGCGTCGGAACATTGGAGACCGAAAGGTCGAGCATGAATCATATAGTAATTTGATTAATTGAACTTTAATTTATCATGAACTTAGTCCTGATAGTATTTTCAAATTATGTTGTAGATCAATAGCTCACGTTGTAGCTCCCCTATGTTTTTGATATGTTCCTAGAGAAAACTAAGTTGAAAGTTGATAGTAGCAATGATGCGGACTGGGTCTGTGATCTGAGGATTATCCTTACTGCTGCAAAGAAGAATTATGTCCTTGATGCACCGCTAGCTGACAGACCTATTGTAAGAGCAGATGCAGAAGTTGTGAACGTTTGGCAACATCGGTATGATGACTACATGATAGTTTAGTGCGCCATGCTTTACGGCTTAGAATCCGTGCTGCAAAGATGTTTTGATCGCCATGGAGCATATGAGATGTTTCGAGAGGTGAAATTGATATTTCAGACCGATGCGCTTGTCGAGAGGTATGAGACCTCTGACAAGTACTTTGCCTAGTAGATGGAGGAGAATGGCTCAGCCAGTGAGCATGTGCTTAGAATGTCTGGGTACTATAATCGCTTGAATCAAGTGGGAGTTAATCTTCCAGATAAGATAGTGATTGACAGAGTTCTCTAGTCACTATCGCCAAGCTACTAGAACTTCATGATGAACTATAATATGCAAGGGATGACGAAAATGATTCCCGAGCTCTTCGTGATGTTGAAATCAGCGAAGGTAGAAATCAAGAAAGAGCGTCAAGTGTTGATGGTTAACAAGACCACTAGTTTCAAGAAAAAGGGCAAGGGAAAGAAATGAAACTTCAAGAAGAATGGCAAGTAAGTTGCCGAAGAAGCCCGAAACTAGACATAAGCCTGAAACTGAGTGCTTCTACTACAAAGGGAATGGTCACTAGAAGCGGAACTACCCCAAATACTTGGCAGATAAGAAGGATGGCAAAGTGAACAAAGGTATATTTAATATACATGTTATTGACGTGTACTTTACTAGTGTTCATAGTAACCCTTGGGTATTTGATACCGATTCAATTGCTAAGATTAGTAACTTGAAACAAGAGTTGCAAAATGAATAGAGACTAGTTAAGGGCGAGGTGATGATGAGTGTTGGAAATGATTCCAAGGTTGATATGATCAACATCGCACACTTCCTCTACCTTAGGGATTAGTGTTGAACCTAAATAAATGTTATTTGGTGTTTGTGTTGAGCATGAATATGATTAGATCATGTTTATTGCAATGTAGTTATTCATTTAAGTCAGAGAATAAGTGTTGTTCTTTTTACATGAATAAAACCTTCTATGGTCATCCACCCAATGTAAATGGTTTATTGATCTTGATCCTAGTGATACACATATTCATAATATTGATGACAAAACATGCAAAGTTGATAATGATAGTGCAACACATTTGTGGCAGTGCCGTTTAGGTCATATTGGTGTAAAGGGCATGAAGAAACTCCATGCAGCTGGGCTTTTGGAATCACATGATTATGAATCATTTGATACTTGCGAACCTTGCCTCATGGGCAAGATGACTTATTGGAAATAATACATACGGATGTATGCTGTCTGATGAGTGTTGAGGCTCGCGGCGGGTATCGTTATTTTCTGACTTTCACAGATGATAGGAGCAGATGTGGGTATATCTATTTAATGAAACACAAGTCTGAAACTTTTGAAAAGTTCAAAGAATTTCAGAGTGAAGTGGTGAATCATCGTAATAAGAAAATAAAGTTTCTACGATCTTATCACAGAGGCGAGTTTGGCCTTCATTTAAAACAATGTGGAATAGTTTCACAACTCACGCCACCTGGAACACCACAGTGTAATGCTGTGTCCGAATGTCGTAACCGTACTTTATTAGATATGGTGCGATCTATGATGTCTCTTACCGATTTACCACTATCGTTTTGGGGTTATGCATTAGAGACAGCTGCATTCATGTTAAATAGGGCACCGTCTAAATCCGTTGATATGACACCGTATGAACTATGGTTTAGCAAGAAACCTAAGATGCCATTTCATATAGTTTGGGTTTGCAATGCTTATGTGGAAAAGATTCAGCCTGATAAGCTAAATCGTAGAAGTGCGTCTTCATAGGAATCGTAGAAGTGCGTCTTCATAGGATACCCAAAAGAAACTATTGGGTACACCTTATGTCACAGATCTGAAGGCAAGATTTTTGCTTCTAAGAATGGATCATTTCTAGAGAAGGAGTTTCTCTCGAAAGAAGTGAGTGAGAGGAGTAGAACTTGATGAGGTAATTGTACCTTCTCTCGAATTGGAAAGTAGTACATCAGAGAAAACTGTTCTCGTGATGCCTGCACCAACTAGAGACGAAGCTAATGATGATGATCATGAAACTTCAGATCAAGTTACTACAAAACCTCGTAGGTCAACCAAAACATGATCCACACCAGAGTGGTATGGTGATCGTGTCCTGGAAATCATGTTATTAGAACAAGGCTAACCTATGAACTATCACTGGTACGCGTCGGTGCTATACAAACAGTTTTAAACCCCTTTCCGCAACGGCATTTGGAACCGTCGCCAAGTGAGTGTGGGCGATAGGGGGGTCATTCCCACACGACCCAGAAACCGTCGGGGATAGGCCCCCCTGGCACACAAGTTGGCTCGTGTGCGATCGGGAGAGACATGGAAACCCAATTGTTTCCGTTTGTATGTACATCCCACACGGTGAATCCCAGAAAAACATTTCCGTTCGTATGTATATCACACACAATCAATCCAAGGAGTACATTTCCATTCTTATGTACATCACAAATGATTAGGTCGCTATAGTCGTGTGAAAAATTTGGACACCAACATTTAATCTGTCGATATGTTTGTGATAGGTACATTATCGCACACGGTTCAAGAATGTAAAATGTGTGCGGTGCCTCTACTAACGCCAACGTGTACATTTTCGTAACTGTGTGCGATTGGTATTCCTATCGCACACGCACACTGGTTTGAAATGTTTGCCGTATTACCATGAATCGCACACGCATTTGAGATGAAACTGTGTGTGCGTCCGAAGGGCATCGCAAACGTTTCACGTCAGAGAATCATCTGTTTTCTTTTTTCATCGCACACGTTGTTTTCTTTCTAACCGTGTGCACAATATTTTACTCGCTCTTGTAGAATTTTTTTGGTTGTAATTTATTATTCGAATTGGAATTTTTGAAATATGAAAAGTGCAATTCAAATTCTCAGCACAATGGTTCAACAACGAACCCATCAATAAAATTGTTAGTACAATATGTTCAGTAATTATAGGGTTAGACAACACCTAACTCTGATGAACCACAATATTTACAGGCGGTAAAGGTGAAGAGACAAGTGTAAATCATTTTGATTGTCGATGTTGTTGAAGAAATGGATTATCCATGATGTGGCTTCCTACATGCCATAGGCACGCACAACTTTTGTCCAACCCCTTGTGACAACCGCTCGCTCATCCTTCACCGCCTTCAAGAAGACTTCTAGAGCATTATCATGGTAGCATGAATTATATACTTTAACCTTAGTTGCCTCCACTCTGGTCATGTAGTTTGTAAGGTAATCATCAGTAAATAGCTTTGGAAACCACTGAAAAGAGAAAAAAATTAGATCATGAGGTCTAATAGAGTAACCAGTAAATGTTAGAAGCAACCAGTAAATGTTAGAAGCAACCAGTAAATGTTAGAAGCTAAATGAGATGCACAAATGATGTAAAATACAACAACCTACATTCCTAAGTACAAGTATTTTTAGAGATTTCAATATGAACTACATACGGATGTATATAGAATTATAGATATAGTTTAGATTAGAATCTAGATTCACTCATTTTGCTCCTTATGTAGTCTATATTGGAATCTCTAAAAATATTTAAATTTAGGAATAGATGGTGTATAAGACATGGGATGCAGCTAACCTCGACGGCAAACAATAGCATCCCCCATTGTAGCCCTGTGTAAGTACATGGAAAGCCAATGTTAACTACAACAGGGTTAACATCCACCAAAAATAGCAAATGGTAATAAAACGGCAACATCTTTAGTGATATCTTCATTGTAAAAGAGTAGCATGGTAGCAAAGGGACGGATTAAAAAATGGATACAACTGTTAATTGCAACAGGCTTAACAACATCCTAATTCATGTTTTGTAAGTTTGTAGCCATTGAAATACAATTGTTTAAAAATGGATACAATTGTTAATTGCAACAGGCTTAATGGCCATTGAAATCGGTACTGATAAAAATGCAATTGGCAGAGTTAAACATCATAAGGCAGGTGCTGCCAGAGTAGATAATGGCCCAGTTGTCTATAAAAAGGTAGGGGAAGTAGCTAAAACGTGTTAGGCATGTTTACTACAAGATGCTTAAGACATCGACCGTACAAAACATAGCGATTAATTGCAACTGGTATTGGTAAGATTGAACTGGTGAGTTCATACTTGGTAAGTCCTGAGAGGTACTTGCTGGGGCACTTCATCTTGGCCAGAGCCCGCCCAAAGTCAACAGCGGCGGAGGCAAGCTCTTCCTCCGGGTCTAAGCGTGGATCAGTGGCCCCAACATGTGTACCTACAAGAAGCAAGTAAATGTTAGAAGCCAAACCGCAATTGCACAAATGATGTAAAATGCTGTAAGACATGGGATGTAGCTAACATCGACGGCAAACAACAGCATCGCCTGTTATGGCCCTACGTAAGTTCATGGATAGGAATGTTAAGTACAAGAGGGTTAGCATCCACCAAAAATAGCAAATGGGAAGCATCTCTAGTATATCTTCATTGCAGAGAGTAGCATGGTAGCGAAGTTTGTTGCTGGTATTGGTGAAATTGAACTGAACAGTTAATACTTGAACATCACACAGTGTGCAGTACCGAAATAAATAAGGCACGAACATGATTAATACATCAAACGTTCAAAACATAGCCATTGCAAGTGGTATTGGTAAGATTTAGCTGGTCACATCATACATGTTAAGTCCTGGGGGTAGTCGCCGGGGCACTTCTTCTGGGCCAGAGCCTGCACCATGTCGACGGCGGTGGAGGCGAGGTGTGCCTCCGGGTCAACATGCACAGCGGCCATCGTGCCATGGATCACCATCAACTCCTCGACCTCCACGTGATATATGGTTGGGATTGCGCGGCGATGCTCTGGAGGTAGGGACGGTGGGGATTTGGAGGCATGAGGATGTTTCGCAGGCGCCATTTAAGAAATCAGTCCGGGGTCGTGATAGATATCGGTGGGTTACCTATGGTTGAACCTGTGTTTACACCGGCGGTGGTTTGAGCTGCCGCTAGGGGCGTGGGGCGTGGAGGGGAGGGGAGGTGGGGGGAGATACTGAGGAAATTTGATGGGTGTGGATATGGTTGGAGGAATAAATTCTGAAATCGCTCACCTAATGAAAATTTCACTACGAAACTTGAAACTTGGGTGGGGGAAACACACAACAAAGACGAAGCACGTAAAATACTCGTGTGCGACAAAACAGAAAATTGGCAGTTCATGTCTCCAAAAAAATGTACACGTGTAGTCAATTTTTTTTGGTCAAGCAAAAAAACGCACACGGGTGGGGATTAAATTTTTCTATTTTCTGGTTTTATCTCTTAATTGCAGATCTCTTTGTACCTCTGAATTTTTGAGTTTTTCCTTCTAGGTGGAAACCTTTCAAAAATATTGATGGACTTGTATATCTTCCCTAGACAATTTCGTTTTATCAGTGGAATTATTTCTACAACTATTTTTCCCGAGCTTTATTTCTTTAAAAATGTTTTTTCATAAGTTTTAGAGTCCCATTTGCACTGCAACCTATTTAAATATTTCTTTTAAATTTCCACCAAAATTTGGAGATGTCAGTAGATGCATATAATTTATTTCTATGCAAAACCCCTGTGAGGTTCTTGGGAAAATTTGAGCAAATCATCCTCATCTTCATTCTAGTTCAGTTTGGTGTTTTGTACTGCAACCATGTTTTATCTTGCCCTAATGCCCTTGATGTTTCTCCTGCTTATAGACTAGCCTACCAAACCCTTAAGTCCAGGAGATTGGACCCATTGGAATATTTTTGGTCCATGCAATAATGCCCTTTATTTTCTGTCCAGATTTTGTTTTCTCAAAAACTTGCACTAGGGAGTTTTTGTTTTTGTCAAACTAACCTTGCCACCCTCTTTATCATCTAAAGAGACTCCGATCTGGAGTTTTTGGCCACCCAAAGAGATGCCTAGATGCCCATGGCATACTGTCGAGCACCTTGTGTTCACGGACAGTTTGGGCATAGTTTCATATTTGCATTGTGATCTTGCCCCTCTGGACAAACCAGCATGTCCACTAATCTCCTAGCCACCTCTGAACTTGTTCTGTTATTTTGCATTGTCACCCAAGCTCTCTAGTCCACCCTGGCATTCCATCGAGCACATGGCGCGCGTGCTCTGGGCGCTCCTGGAGCGCATGTTTTGCACGCGCGCATGCAACCGAGCCGCCACGTTCGCTTACCCCGCGCCCTGGCCTTTGCTCGCCTGCAGAGCCACGCCCGTCCCCATCCACTCATCAAAACCATCCAAGCCACCCCTGGAGCCCCATAGCGCCACCGTTAGGTCAGCCATGGCAGCTAGCAGACGACCGTAGCAGGCTCCTACCATGGACGGCTCCGCCCGAGCCACAGCCGCGCGCCAGCTCGCCCCTGAACAGCCCGAGCTCATCCATTCACTCCTCCAAGCCGCCCTTGCATCGCCATGTCGCCTACGGCCACAGAAGCATCTCACCACTGATCTTATCCCCGGCCGCCTCGGATCTGACCTAGTTACGCTATAAATAGGGACCCCGAGCTCGTCCAGACCTTCAGGCGACCTCAGGCCATCCCTCTAGTGCTCCCATAGCTAGAAATTGATGGAGGGAGGCCGTCTTCCCCGTCTCCGGTCAGTTCGACCGCCACCATGCTCCGGTCCCGTTCGTCCCGAGCAGGGCCTCCCCAGTCCATCCAGTGCCACCATCCGACTCCCCTTGACCTTGCGGAGCCACCACGCCTCTCAAACCCAATCGGGAGCCACCGTAGCTCGAGACCCCGATCCACCAGAAGCCACCGTCCACCGCAGAGCTTGCCGCCGGCGACCCCCTTTGTCCCCATGACCCCCTCGACCACTGGGAGGACCGCCCTGGACTGGCGGATCCATCCTTGCCTTCGGAATCCCGCAGGGAGCCGCCGTTCGTCGATGGCGATCGCCGGAGCCTCGCCACCGCTCGGCCAGAGGAGAAGGAGGCGCGGCCGACTGGTCAAACTTGACCAGTGGGCCTAAGGGATCCACTGTCAGTCCATATTGGCGTAATTGGAAACATATTCCACCGAGTACGCCTTTGCTAGGGGAAAGCGTAAGCCCCCGAACTATTTTCTTTTTCTGATTTTTGTTTAAAACAGAATTTTGACTAAACTTTGACTAGCTATAACTTTTTAAATATAACTCTGTTTGATTTGATTCTTTTTCTGTTGTTTCTCAAATTTTGTATAGTTTATTTTCATATTTATTTGAAAATTTTCCAGACAACTTTTTTTTACTGTTTTGGAACTATGTGTTAATTCAAATTTTTGTAAAATAGGATTTTGAAGAAGAAGGCAACTTTCAAAAAGTGCACCCCACTTACATACTCTTGAAGGCAAGCATTCTGAACCCCGGCATAATATTTGTTGTGTGTTGTTCGATGCCTATACGACACCATCGTGACGCAAAGTATTCGGTATTTTATGTGGTGCTATGATCATATTCATGAGTGCATAATAATGATTCCTCGCGGTTGGAATTTGATATGCTTCGGATAGTAACCGCCCTCATATGCCTTTCATGCCTATCGGAAGGAATCAGGGAAAGTCTCTGTCTTGGGTAGACACGAGCTTGTCTCTAGTTCTTTGTCGAGACGGTTATGTCCGGTAAGGCATGGTCAGGTATGATGAGTGGTGATTGTGTCTGATTGGTGTGAAATATATTTCTTATGCTTATCATGCAGGAAATGCTTTAACCTCCAAAGTCGACCGTAGATCGAGTCTTGTTCCAATAACCCCCATACTTTCTTCGTACTACCACTTGTCCCTGCCATAGATAGGGTACGATTCAGTAAGTTGTCAACCCCTGCCTAGCACACACCATACAGAGAGGCCATGGTGGAAGATATCAGCTGCATCCGGTAGACATGCCACCTGGTCCGGGGGCATGGGTGTTTTCGGTTGGAGCCGAGGGGGTAGCTCCCCTAGTTTGTGCGCGTTATAAATTTTTTGATCCCATGCTAGTCGAGGTTGTAGCCTCGCCACTTAGAGTTTTGCTTAACGGGTGTCGTGGGTGATTCTAGACACTGGTAAGTTAGGCTGGTGTGCGGTCAGTCGTGTTTTCAATTAAAAGACCATAGACGGAATTAGTCCCGATGGACTAAAGGAATCCGTTACTCATGGGTAAAGAGTACACCCTCTGCAGAGATTATATCTATTTGAATAGCCATGTCCATGGTTAAGGACTACAGTCTGGGATGGGTCGAGTGTCGGTCTTAGTGTCGGTCTTCGGAGGAAAAATTGCTAAACCAGAACGTGGATCATGACTTGTGACTCATGATGATTATGATTATAATTATTGTGGACTAACCATTTAGATTTTTTGAATTATTGAGTATCCCTGGGATGGTTGTATCTACTGGATATTCACTGTTATATTTCTCTTATAAGCCCTTTATGTGGTGTCGCTCAGACGCCCGACTGTGGCATGCTTGCTATTTAAATTACTTATAAGCCCTTTATGTGGTGTCGCTCAGACGCCCGACTGTAGCATGCTTGTTATTTAAATAATTTATAAGCCCTTTATGTGGTGTTTCTCAGACGCCCGACTGAGGCATGCTTTATATTATTATCCTTTCGAGGCGTCGCTTCAGACACCCGATCGGTGCATTCTATTACTACTCCCTTATTGCATATTCATGTTTATATGAATAACCTGTGTGCGTGCATCATGAATTTTATTTCGTAACTGACGAAGTGATCATGGCATATTTCAGAGCATAATTATCATCTGTTATATTATACCTGTGTTCATAATGTTTGCGAGTACATTCAAAGTACTCACTGGCTTGTCCCTGGCTATTGTCTTGGCCAGATTTCTTGCATGGATAGGAGCACTGCGATGACAGCCCCGGAACCTAGGCAGTGATGATAACAGTCTCGCAAAGATAGGAGTTATCCAGGTCAGCTGTTCCTGTGGGAAATGGAGTCCCATAGACGCTAATGAACCGCAAACCGCTTCCGCCATCAACCACTAGAAACCATTTGTTGTACTCATAGGCCAGAATGGTCTTGTACTACACATTTTGTATTTTTCTTGGAGTTTCTGTATCAAGTTGGTGTCTCATCAGCTAACAGTAATCCTGGGGCTAGTGAGCACAAGGGCCATTTTCTTGGAAATTAATATCCTGGAAAACCGGTCGCGACACAACGCCAGGCGTCATGTTTCTCAAGCATTTATTTCATTTTTAGTATACCTAGTAAATGATGCGTTTATATGGTTGACTATATATTGCCACACATTTCCTCGAAATATCTGTCCATTCCTTGTAGAAGGCATGAGAATTTACTAAATGGCACAAGGATGGTTTTCTAGACCGTTCTTATGCACCTTTTCATGCCACAATTGTTTGAATCTGAATTATGTGCATTAATACCTATAGAATGCAAATAATCCCCTAAATATGGTAATTGAACACGGAAAAGTGTCAAATTTGAACATGGTGATTTGTAGGGTCACTACTAGGGAAAAGCCTATACACAGAATCTTAGCAGCAGCGCGGTTCAAAAAGGAGCGCTGCTGCTAACTAGTAGTAGCGCGTGTCCTGTAAACTCGCTGCTGATAAGGATTTAGCAGTAGCGCGCTCGGCCTAGAACGCGCTGCTACAAATATCGACCGGCGGTGTTCACCTAACTCTAAGTAGCAGTAGCGTGCTCGCAAGAACCGCGCTACTGCTAAGTATGTAGTAGTAGCGCGCTTTTTCCGAGATCGCTGCTGGTAAATTTCAAATTGCCACACTTTTTGTCCAAGTTAGTAGTAGCGCCGTATCCCAAAGCGCGCTCCTGCTAAATCCTTATCAGCAGCGCGTTTTATGTCCCGCGCTACTGCTAACCCGCACCAACCCAACACCTTTCCCCACTCGTCCCTCCCCTCCCCCTCCTCTTTTCACTTCCCCCTACCTCCCCTCCTCTCTTCCCTTCCCCCTACCTCCACCACATGCTCCCACTCTCACTCTTCTTCTTCTCCTCAATACTTCTCCCCCATTACTCTCTCTCTTCTATCCACCTTTCTCTCTCTTCGTTACTCCTACATAACTACACCACCTCCATTAATGCATCTCCTTTCTCTTTTTCCTTCCCCCTCCACTAGTTGAAGTTGTCTCCTCCCATATTAGGTAGCTAGGTAGATGTAGGATTTAGTTAAGTGACCTATTTGCCCCCTAACTAGATCTATATTTGTCAAGAAGAGCTTTGTGCACTTTTGATCTCCCTACAACATCATCTCCACCGTGTGCTCGAGATAGAGGTGATGAAAATTTCATGCTTTTGCAAAATGGAAATATGTTTATGTGTGTGTGATATGTTTGTGGAAATTGTGATTGTGGCATGAGTTGACGCTGCCAAATTGTGCTTTTGAGTTGCCTATGTTTTGTCGAAATGTCGATTTATTTCCGTTTCAGCGAATTCCGGGCAAACTCTAGATCCATATATGTCCTATTTTTAGGGAAGGTCATGCCAAAAAAATTTATGACTTTGATGCATGCATGCATTTTTATAATCAATTTGTTTATTATTACCATGCAGAGTTGATGATGGTTAGTGGAACGATGGTGGACAGGTGGTTGCGGTCGGCGGTGCAGGACATGAAAGAAAATAACCGGACAGAGGTTTTATGTCCGTGTCGAAAATGCAAAGGAATAGTTTGGCTCGACCCCCATGACGATGGTCGTGTCGAAGCGCACCTGCTCATGACTGGTTTCATGGATGGCTATACTCGGTGGATAATTGAAGATGAGGATGACGATGTTGAGGATGCTGACGGGGGAGGCAATGATGACACAGGGCAAGACGAAGAGATGGTCGATAATGGCGGCGGGGAAGAGGACAGACATGGCGGCGGAGAAGGGGCCGGACATGGCGGAGGAGAAGGGGCCGGACATGGCGGCGGAGAGAACGACATGGACTCCACGCAGCAGAGTTCGTCGGTACTAAGTTCAATTGTGCGGGACCCTCATGTTCAAGCATTGCTTTGCAAGGAGACGAGTACTGAGAGAGCTGCTTCTAGAGAGGAGGCTAAGCTGGAGCAACTGATGGTAGACTCGAACACTCCATTGTATGATGGTTGCAATCCTGAGGTGACCCGCTTGAGTTTCACGCTCCAACTCCTGAAGACGAAGGCTAAAAACAAATGGACTGACACTAGCCTCGATGGGCATCTCAAGTACCTAAAGGATGTTTTTCCCGCGGGTAATCTATGTCCTACTAGTGTTGATGAGGCCAAGAAGATCGTGTGCCCTCTTGATCTGCCACACGTTAGATACCATGCATGCATCAACGATTGCATAATTTATCGGAAGGAGCACGTGGAAAAAACAAGCTGTCCGGTGTGCAATGCTTCTCGATATAAGAAGGCCGGGAAGAAATGTCCCCAGAAAGTTGTATGGTACTTACCGATCTCTCCTCATCTCCAGAGGTATTTTGTAGATCCCAAGGAAGCAAAGCTAATGCGCTGGCACGCGGAGAGGAAGAAGCCCGACGATGGAGATGATCCGAAGATGAGACACGTGAAGGATGGAAGCCAGTGGAGAGCGTTGAACAGCTTCTATCGGTATTTTGAATGTGATGCAAGGAACATCATGCTCGGCGCGTGTACCGATGGCATGAATCCGTTTGGCAACCAGAACACCAACCATAGCACATGGCCCGTGTTTGTATGGATGTACAACCTCCCCCTTGGTTGTGCATGAAATCGAAGTACATTCACATGAGCATGCTTATTCAAGGGCCGAAACAACCAGGAAATAATATTAATTTGCATCTGGGGCTACTTCAAGAGGAGTTAGACACGTTATGGAAAACACCGGCCAAGACATGGGAGGCCAGCAAAGTTGATTATTTCAACATGAGAGCCGCACTGATCACGACAGTGCAGGACTATCTCGGTTACGGATATGTGGCAGGCCAGGTGTGCCATGGATATTGCGGATGCACGCGGTGCATGGATGATACGACGTCTCAGCAGCTAACATCAAGGAAAGATGGCGGGTCTGGGAAAATCGTGTACATGGGGCATCAAAGATGGCTTGAACAGGACGACCCGTGGAGAAACCATGGAGATCTATTCAATGGTCACGCTGAGCATCGAGGACCTCCACGTAAGCGGAGCGGTGCCGAAATCGATGAGCTGTTGAAAAACTGGAAGGAGTGCCCCGCGCCGGGAAAGACGATGACAAAGGCGCCGGAGCCGCTGCTGAAGGTATGGAAGACGAGGTCTGTGTTCTGGGACTTGGAGTACTGGCACAAACTCGATACACCTCATTGCCTTGATCAAATGCATATCTGTAAGAATGTCCTTGAGAGCTTGCTCGCAACACTGATGAACATGCCGGATAAGACCAAGGATGGGCCGAAGTCAAGAAAAGACTTGCAAGATTTGAAAATCAGGGAAGATCTGCACATGCCGACCCATAAAATGTCAGACGAGACAAAGACGGAGATAGGGGCACGGGAGAAGAAGGTCAAGAAAATAAACAAAGAGGATTATTGCCCCCCTTCTTGCTTCACCTTAAGTCAGGCTGAGATCAATCAATTCTTTAAGTGCCTTACCGGAGTCAAAGTTAGTTCCGGTTACTGTGGCAAGATAAGCAGATATCTAGACACGGACAAGGAAAGGTTCAGCGGGATGAAGTCTCATGACTGTCATGTGATGATGACGGAGATACTACCTGTTGCCCTTAGAGGGATAATGGACAAGCACGTCCGTGAGACGCTTATTGGTCTCTGCAACTTTTTCGACGTCATCTCTCGAAAGTCGATCAGTGTGAAGCAGCTCCAAAGGCTACATGAAGAGATCGTTGTGATACTGAATGAGCTTGAGATGTACTTCCTGCCCACGTTCTTCGATGTGATGGTGCATCTATGTGTCCATATTGTGGATGACATAATAGACCTGGGGCCGTCATTCCTGCACAACATGATGCCATTTGAGAGGATGAATGGATCATCAAAGGATTCGTTCGTATGGACAGTGATGATCAGAACTCAGGGGTGACAATGGAATGCATGACCGGCAGCGACAACGGCACAACTGAACGATTTTATGGAAGGGTCGAGGAGATCTGGGAGCTTGACTACTCTAGACTGCACAACACGATGATATTCCATGTCAGATGGGCTAAGAATGTCGAAAGAGAAAGCCGGATGTTCACTACCATGACTATACCCGACGCTAAGAGCGCTACCATGAACGCTATCGCAAAAAACGAGCCATGGGTACACGCTAAGCACATGACACAATGCTTCTTCATAACTGACCCGCGCAATCCCAGCCGTGTTGTCGTGAGGAGAGGCAAAAGGAACATCATTGGAATGGATGGAGTCGCCAACGAGGAAGACTATGATCAGTACGGCAACCCAATGAGGGAAGATGACGATGATGATGAAGTATACGTCAAAAGAAGAATCAATACTACATTACCTAAGAAAAATCGTACTCCATGGAAAAGGCAAAGTCACAATGAGGGGCTCAATTATTCTTCGATGAACAAGAAGGGAAAGAAGCTGACTCAAAAACGAAAACGTCAGCACCGAGGAAACGTATGTTATGGGTCCAATGATGTGTAATATATATATATATATATATATATATATATATATATGTTCCTAATTTGTATACACACTTAGCCATTATTATGCATGGGTCCAATGATGTGTAATATATATGTTCCTATTTTGCATACATACTTAACCGTCAAATGATGCAATATATATCGCCCTCCCTTCGTTCACTGCCCTCGGGAAATAAAAGTGGGATAAAATAAAGGAAAAGAAAAAGGAAAACTGGCAGTAGCGACGGTAGTAGCAGCGCGATTTGCATAAACCGCTGCAGCTACTGAATTTAGTAGTAGCGCTTTTTACCTAAACCGCTGCAGCTACTGATGTTAGTAGCAGTGCATTTTGACGTAACGCGCTACTGCTACATCCACTTAACCCAAAATTCTCACTCGCCCTGCTTCATCCCGCCATTTCCCCCCAAATCGCCACTCTCTCTCCCCCGTCGCACCGCCGCGCCCGACCCGGCCCCGGCGCTCGCCCCCGACTCTGCCGGCGCCGACGCTAGCCCCCGACCTCGGCGCTCGCCCCCGTGCCGACCCTCGACC